>NC_137880.1:10985272-11162772 GCF_963924005.1 Protomyctophum bolini | reverse complement strand
ATCATTTGATCACCTGTTGATGGCCTGTTCTGACATCATGACATCTGCATACTAGACTTCATGTCTGGGCATGCCTGACATATAACTGGGTGGGTCATTCATTTCCAACTTGCATCGTTCCTAGTAGGCCAGTGCCCAACGGGCACCGCTGTAGTAATAATAATCAAGGAAGCTAAAAATAAAGGGGTATTTAAATTGCGACCCTTATTGGTCTGCGAACCACATATGGGTCCCGACCCACTGTTTGGGAAACATAATAGGTATACCCCTGCATTGCTTTAGCATAGCTATACTCATTAAGTATGCGGGACTCTGTAATTACAGTGTGTATCACTGGCATACTAGAATGTGGAATTTATAGCAAAAGGCGGTATAAAGAATGCTCCAACTGTGCTTGTGTGTTTATGAAACGCACTGCTGGCTTGGGACCCGAGGCAGACACAGATTTAATGCACTGCTATTGGCAGGTCTGTAAGCCAGTCGTAAAATCACTGCTAAGCTTTGATGAATCATCCAGATGCCTTGGTAGTTCAAGCCATCAACATTTTTGGCACTGATTTGAGTTAATGTACCTATAGGAGTGAATAGGCCCCGGGGCCAATAACAACCAGACAGATAAGCACAAGCGTTCAGTGGGAAGTGGCCTCTATGTGAGCTACTACACGTCTCAGACAAAGATCAAATAGTGACTTGTAGCTTTGATATCGGTGTCAATTCCATCGACTAGAACTAGTGTAAATACTACATTATTTCACTGACTAAAACCAAGCCAAAACTAAATAAAAACGAAGCTATTATGACTAAAACTCAGAATATATTGACAATTTGGTTGTGCTCGGGTGTTGTGCTCTGAAAATAGAAGATCCACAATGGGACGGTCCTACTGCGACTCGTGCGCTTGTAGATCAGCTATTTTCAGCATGCAACCAAGTGTAAAATCAGCCATTACGACGCCATCAAGACCCGGCAAAATACATTTTTGTAGACAAAATCAACTGTAGATTCAGTCGACTAAAATCTTATGATATTTAGTCGGCTAAAACAAAAACCTTTGAGATTACTAAAATATGACTAAAACAAAATTTTATTTCATTCAAGAGACTATGACTTAAAAATTAAAAAATCGGAATTTGCTGTCAAAGTAAACACTGTTTGATATTGAAAACGATGCTAGAAACAGGGGGCCAATTTGCTGGTTTGGGGACCCCCGTTTTCTGCCCACGGGCTGTCAATGGGGTAGAGAGCACTCCGCTGTGCTCGTTGTAGGAGGGAAGGGGGGGCGAGGATTTACTATTCTGTGCCTGTCGGGTCGCCACTCAAAAGGGGCTCGCCGTCTCAAGTTGGCATGAGACGGCGCCCCTCCATCGCAGGGGATACATGCCTTCTTTTTTGATATCCCCCCTCCCTCTGGTCCTTCATCTCTTATGGCCGGTGGCGATACGTTTTATCCCTGCTTCTGGTCAGACTCAATTAAATGCATGCACGTCCTTTTGGGGAATGTACAGAAGGTTGTGGAAACAAAGTCAGCGATGACATACAACAATCACCACAAAAATATTCCGCTTTCCTGGTTTAACCCATTTTGACCTGGTAACGATTCTACAAATGTCTTCTAAATCCTGACCGTTTCTATGTCAGTGGTTCTCAAACATTTTCATGTCAAGGACCCCAACTATACAGTATATGACATTGGTCGCCGACCCCCATCCGAAAATATGTTGTTCCAGGGACCTCCCCAGAAGCAAAGATTTGAGTTCAAAACTTAACAATATATATATATTCAAAGATTTCAGGCACATTTTCACGATAAAAAAAATAATAGCAGACCTACAAGTTCGTAGCGCGGCACCGCGCTATGAGCTTGTAGATCTGCTATTTACAACAAGTGCTCACCAGGTATCTTTCGTCATCCTTCATCCCGGGGGTGCGGATGAGGTGGTTCTGTTCCCCTCTCCAGTCCCCGAAGCGACGGAAGAAGTAGTTTGACAGGAAGCGGTTGATGGGGTCCCGGATGATGTTGATGTAGACAGGCTGCTCTATCCTGAACCTAAACGGACCGTTAACCAAGACGGAATATTAAAAACCAGTCCTAACCCCTATAGACTTGGTAAACTGGACCCGAGCCGTCTCTGTACTTGGACCGCTTTTTTTTTTAAACTGTCAACACCAAATGCTTTTTGGCAAAAATAGCTGAACTACAAGCGTGCTGTGAGCTTATAGATCAGTTTTATTTTGGCTATGGTTCCACTCCAGAATATTATGTGGTTAAGGTACAGATATGATGGGGATACAAACACACCAAGGTCTAACTTTGCAAATTAACGCTTAGCCAATTTAGCCTGTCTGAAGTGATAAAATCGCAGGGACACACAGCGTAAGGGTAATTCACTGACAGTTGACACAGGGAAATATCCTCAATTCACTTTCAAATACAATAGGATGTGGTTAAGGCAGGGGTTCCGGAGATGCTTTGGCAGTGTCTCGGGACCCCCGCCCCCTCCCGACCCCCAATATAAATTGACTGCTACAATAACCTTAATAATAGAGACAATACACCATGAATAAATACTGAAACCAGATATAATCATTAGGGAAGGTGTATATGTGTAATATATGTAAACTCTTCATTTCCATTTTCCAGCCATTCAGTTGCAAAAAAAAATGTTTTTGGTTTTTTTTAATAATTTGGGGACCCCCCAAAATAATTTGGCGACCCCCGGAGGGGTCACGACCCACGGGTTGAGAACCCCTGGGTTAAGGTACAGATATGATGGGGATACAAAAGCTCCAAGGTCTAAGTTTGCAAATTAAAGCTTAGCCACTTCAGCCTGTCTATAAAATGTGATAAAATCGCAGGGACACACAGCGCAAGTGTAATTCGGTGACAGTTGACACAGGGAAATATCCTCAATTCACTCTCAAATACACTCTTGTTGATTGTCATCTAATCTTTCGTTTTATTTTCCTGCAGTACGTGCAAAGCCCTGCTGCAGTGAGCGAGATAAGACGGATGAAAGTTAATCACCTCTCGGAACAGTTTTTGACTTACAGATGGACGCGAGAGTGTTGGCGTCGTATAGAAACCTTGTATCTCCATATTTCTGCCGTCGTTGTTTTCTTCATAAATTAATGCCCTACAATACACGATCCTCGCAGTAGTGTGTCATGCAACATTTGTGAAAGTAGACATTCTATAAGGTTACAGTGCGTCACATCACGACGTGTTGTGAGCTTGTAGATCTGCTATTTGCTCGATTTAGTTTATTTTTTATTAAAGTGAAAACACGTGAAAACAGAGCTGCTACATTTACACACATTTTAAATCTGAGGCTTTTTTGTATAGTATTTAAGTCGTTTTGCAAAAAGCATGTATATAACGACGCAATGTGATATAGCTCTGTTGACACAATGCTGTACCCCCTCTAACTGTATATACTTTCCCCATTTTCAACAGTTTTTATTATATTTTGACACTTGCTTTGGCATTGTAGACGTATGTTTTCTCATGCCAAAAAAGCTAATTTGAATTGAATTGAATTGAATTGACTACCTGGTGAAGTTGAGGAAGTGAACATGCCGCGTATAGAGGAATGGCTGTGGGATTGTACTGATGTTTTTCATAAGATCCACCTGCAAAAGAAACACACACACACACACACACACACACACACACACACACACAAATGTGCATACATTGAGGACTCAAAAGGCAATGCCGAAGGAATTACCAATTATTGACTCTAGGAATCGCTCCAAACTCAAGCCAGTGAAAGATATTTTTATGAAACAACTGGGGATGCAGTGGCCAATGAGCACGACACATCTATAATTGTGTCGTCAGCTTGGCCAGCAGGCAGTGGCCAATGAGGAGGACACATCTATAATTGTGTTGTCAGCTTGGCCAGGCAGTGGCCACAGGCTGCTGGGATCCCCCCGTCCGCGTGCCAGTACGTCACGTCATGGTGGAAAACCAAAACGGTTCATCCTTAATTATTACATTCACGGAGAAGGTAACCAAAAGCACATGTATGTCAGCTCCGTGTTATGTACTGTACATACTGTATGTACGGATAGTGCTGTCCTGAACAAGGGCTTTCCGAAACAACCCTCGGCAACAAAATAGCCAATCTACAAGCCCACAACGCGTCGAAACACGTTGCGTTTTGAGCTTGAAGATAGAGTATTTTTTTTTTACCCTTCAGAAAAAACGTAATAACCATGACCATGTGACCGCTTGCACCGTGCTCAAAATCATGTCTGAAGCGTGATTGTTTTTTTCCCTGGAATGTTTTGGCTACAGTTGCACCTTGAGTTGATTCTTCCGATGGAGACTGACCTCATCAATGTTTTAACTTCCAACAGAGTCATGGCTGGACTGGACATAATACAATACCACTAATCTGCTGTATATACTAACTACAGCATCTCACAATAGGCCTATTCATCATCCGAGAACCCCCCTGGTGACATCACACATTTTCCTAAATGTCTGTTATGTGATTATTCTGTTATATTCCGTTCTGCTTTCCGTCTTTACGAAAACAAGCTTCCTGCGTGGCTTGAGGCCTTCTCATGTTTTGCATGGAGAGAGAGAGAGAGAGAGAGAGAGAGAGAGAGGTCAGAAACATCTCCCTCGGGTGGGTATTATAATTTCTTTGGCCAAGGATGTTCCTGTGATGACGGATGTGATGGAATGGGCTCCTGAAGTCCTGTCGTTGTCCGTGTGCCAAATGTGTCAAACTACACCGCGTCTCTATGCAGGTTGCCATTTTCTACGCGTCAATGCCCCTTGCTTATTCATTGTATTTATTGGCGACTAAAGTGATGGAAAGTATGCCGTTTAATAAAGACAACCACAACCCAATGCCTTCAAAGGCGACCGAGAGACTAAATAACAATACAGAATCTGTAGCCAATAATGCTTAATTGTTTCCAGAGGAATAGCTTATTCTATGACCATAACAATTATCTGGCAATAACTGTTAGGTATTTCTCATTTGTAGATCTGTTATTTGGTGAATGAAGCTTTCATGTTGCCCTGTGACTATGTCACGCTGTCCCACTGATTTTGGTTCTCACTTCTGGCCCCGCCAGTGTGTAGATTGTTTTGTTTCCCGATTTTAACTGCACTTAGTGAGAGTTCTTGCCCCGTTCCCCGTTTCCACTAACTGATATTCATAGATATCAGAGCTATCTCGGCCCCGTGAGATAGTTTCTGTATGCACTTTTCAGTGACGTCTTGCATTATCTGTCCATTTGTAAACAAATATGTTTTTTGACCTTGTTGTTCGACACGTTTGTCTGTGTACGTGCGCTGTTTGCTCCCACTGCCTCCCCAGCACCACCACCACCACCCGGTGGGCTCTGCTATTAGTTATGTTCCCCATGGGGGCTTGTTGTTACTGTATATGTATCTAATGTTTAATGATGACTGTCTAATTGTGCTGAGCAGGGAGAAAAATGGAGCAGAGCCGAACGCGGGAAGCGAACGCAGCTCGTACATATTTGGGTTTTTTAAAGATTTATATAAGGGAGTCCCCAAAGCAGCTCCATATATGGGCACAAGTTGGACCACGCCATCACAGTCATGTCACCATGACTCAGCCATAACCATATAAGGAGTCCCCAAAGCAGCTCCATATATGGGCACAAAAGTGTGACACACAGACAGACAGACAGACATGATCTGCTAGGTCTCATAGTAAGTGCTCATTGCGTTCGCAATTATATCCACACTTTTGTCATTCTATAATAAATTGGTTCAATCTAGTCGCGAGTCATCTGAGAAAAGTGCTTCAATAGCTCGTTTCAGGTGACTTGCTGCTGTAGACCTTTTGTGTCATGGCCATTCCCCACCATGAATATCAATTCCTTTACCACAGTTCTACACTTCACTTCAAGGATATGAAGGGTTACATTCCAAAGCTCAATTTATTGCAATTTATAACATTTTGAGGATCTCGTCCATAGGGGTTCTTAACCTTTTTAGGCTGCGACCACCAAAATAATCATAATATGATCTGGCAAGCACTGTCAGGGTAGGAGGTGAGGCAACATTTTTAGTTTGACTCGGTTCCACAGATAACTATTGCAACACCTTGCAATGCGGATATATTCACATTCTCTTACAAAGCCATCATTTTAATTTTGCCTCTTTCCCGGCGCATTTCTAGCTGCTGTTGGAATGAAACGCTTCACATTCTGTACTCTTATAAGCACAAGCTAGATTACTCTTTAAATAGAAAACTTTTCCCCTCCTGGCTGAAATGACCAGCGTCGTCTGAATGTGCTGCTCTATAAACCGCGCGTTGGGCAGCTGTTACGTCACAGGCGGACTATTTGGACAGGAACACTAATATGTATACATGTTTATGTACACAAGTCAGTTTATCTGAGGGCCCAGTTAGATCTCGGGGCTGCGCACCCCTCCTGCTCTTCTCTATAAACTCAGTACATTTCCACTCTCTCCGCTTCCACCACTTTTGCTCCGTCCCTCCATGCAAATTATAAGCTGTCAAACTTTTCATTAGTGTCGTACAATTCGACTCACCCCTGTGGCTCTCTCTCCTGAACACCGTCCACTGCAAAACCCTGGCTGTAGTGTTAACATAGCTCGGAGAGCATACAAAAAGTTACAAATAATTGTGTGCAAACAAGCATTTTTCTCTTGATGTTTTGTTTTACTTAACAATTGCTTTTTAACACCCCTTAGGCCAGACCAATTTCACCCGGAGACACCCCTTCCCCTCTGGGGGGGGGGGGGTGTCTAGACCCCTAAACACATTGGGTGAGAGGGAGTGATTTAGGAGCGAGGGGAAGGCCCACACACCCTCTACTGTTCTGAACCAGCTCTCTGGTCTAGTGACCCCAACCCCCTTCCCCAACAGCCCCACAGGGCCCACACTCCCATTTACCAAGGGTGGGGAGGAGAGAGGGAACCAGAGAAGGAGAGCGGAGGATAGTCTGGGATTCCAGGCATACCTGCAACCCCCCCCCCCCCCAACACACACACACACACACACACACACACACACACACACACACACACACACACACACACACACACACACACACACACACACACACACACACACACACACACACACACACACACACACACACACACACACACACACACACACACACACGCACGCCTTTCCTGAACAAACTGCCCCCACGGCATGCTCGGGGCTCATCAGGGAGAAATGGAGGGAGAGTAAACCCACAGAACATTAAGGCCATTGCCCCCGCACACAACTCAGTCAAATCCAAAGTGTTAAATTGACCACATAGCCTGCCTATTTTGGGGGCGAATGTTGGTCGAAAACAGCCTCTAGATATAGATAGATAGATCTCGTTTGGTGTAGTGGTGAGAAATGAACGGTCAACTATAGGGTTAAGTACCACCCTACAAAATCATGTTTTTGTTTGGTTAATGTCTTTCTGGGGCTTTGCATGAAAATCCTGGTAGTTTCTTCATGCTCTGCACATCTCCAAAGCATTGATACTAACTGTATTGTGTTTTATGACAAATATGACCTGGCCTATACATACAGTTTAGTTTGCACTCACTCACTGACTCGAGGTTTGACGCAGGTTAGACGGGGTGTGACATCACGTGCCCAACACCAGAGCCTCACTAAAACATCACTTTGAATCAATGAGGAAGTACGCAGGTAAGTCGAGTTGAACTAAAACAAGTGCTCCCCTGTAACAAACTGCTACAGTCAATCAGCAAGTGGCCCGGCTTGTTTGTTTTCATCGCGGCGCGTTTGATATTTCCGCGTGGATGTTTTCTGTGGATGCTCGTGTTCTGGTGGAGCTCGGGAGGATCAAATGTATACATGTGCATAGCTCCTTTTATTATTCATTATTTATTTAGCAAAGAAAGAGTTACTGTCTGTACATGTCCTTTAGGGATGTTTTGGCGTAGGAGAAAAATACTTTGCACACCGACACCACGCCAGGGGACATCTGGACATGGACTGAGAGTGAAATGACCACTCCAGATTTTACTGTGTTTACTTGGTAGAGCTCTTTACGCCCGGCGACAGCACCCGGGAACCGTACGGGTCGGTTCTGTGTTGTTGTTCATAATGACTCGGGCCGGGTCGGAACTCAGGTCTGTCTATCAATATGTGTAATAGCGGAGTGGATCCAAAAAGACTCGTACTACTGTGTGACCGTGTGTGATACCCGCAATGTGAAGATGAATATTCTTCGGGACAATAAAGATTATTATTATTATTATTATTATGTGCTGCACTGGTGAAAGAGACACGTAACAAAGTGGCGTTTAACTTGTTGATCAATTTTGCGTTCGGCACCATTTTTTGGGGTGACCCGTGAAGAGCTCTATTGCCAGAAAGATGCCAGAACATTCTTTGTAAAAATTAAGTTAAATATTATTTGGTCAATGGATAAATTAGAACTGATTTTTTTTTACCAACTACACATTCTTCTTCTTCATTTTGGACTGAATTATTTCATCTTGATTCAGAGCCAATTGGAATGGCTACAGTACTATTTGAAGACTTTGCTTGTGCTGACCAGAGCCAAAGCGTTTTGAATGTTTGCATATCCTGTGGCTTTAGAGTCACAGTCAGGCACACAAGGTTCAAGGCTGCAGTACATCCACATCCCATCTCTGGTGTGAGGGCAGAAACAGAAACCCACGTAAACAAGAAAACACAGAGTCGCTCTTTCTTTCTTTCATTCATTCTTTCATTCATTCATTCAAGACGAGCCTTTAACGTATCTGTTCTGACAAGCTACGGTTGCACAATTAAAACAAAAACAATCTAAATCTCCCGGGGTTTTGGTCCCCGGAAGTATTGCATGTGGTCCCTGACCATTCATTTAGTAATGTAGGATTTGTTGATTTAAAAAAAAAAATGTCTTTCCACTAGTTGAGAAACAGTGAACGGAATGACCTGGTGACCTCTGATGACTGTCCATGTAGTCGTTTACTGACAAATTGGAGGTCAAGAAATTCAACAGAAAAGGGGAGTTATCATCTCAAGAGCGGGGAGTGCAGCGGATTGTCTGGTTGAGTCATTATTATTAGGAAATTATACTTAGGCTTCACTCACACTGTCAGAATGTGTGTATAGCTGATGCATGAAACTTGTTGACTGTTGCAAGCTCGCAGTTCATTTCCAATGGGAGTCACGTGGTCTGAAGAGTCACCATCAGTTGAAAACCCCTGATCTAAACCTTTAATTTAGTTTAGTTTCACAGAAAACTTGTCAATTCATTCTAAAATCTTAATTGGTCAGTTGTTGCACACAAGATATACCGCAAAAGCGCAATGAACAACAAAGACACTAAGCAAATGTTAAAAACTAAAATCGGCATCAATCGCGATTCCAACATTTCCGTGCCGATGACGCCTTTCGCGTCTTATGTTAAAGTGTCAATCTGTACGACCCTCAACGACCCTGGATTATACTAACCGTAGGCGGGTGTCGAGTCCGTTCCGGCCAAAGGAGGGCAATCCACAAATCCCCCCCCTCCATTCACTCCCGTTGTAACCGCGATCAGTAGCAGCGTTTTTCTCTGAATCTTTTCTTCGTCCGCGCCAGGATTGGCAATTAGACGATTTTTGGACCTCAATGAAAGATCTTCGATGCCCCCACAGTTAGCATATTAGACAAGAAGGGAACTTTGTTGTTTGGAAACCCACGCAAAAGGGCAGAGACCGTGGGCAAACCCATTAGAGAGCCAACAGCAGGACGGTCCAATGTGGTAGTCGCCAAGCCAGAACCAAAACTAATGAGACCAGCAACTCTAAAGTTAGGCTTTGTGTGTGTGTGTGTGTGTGTGTGTGTGTGTGTGTGTGTGTGTGTGCATCTGCCTAAGTCAATATACTCAGAGAGACAAACAACGTGTGTGTGTGTGTGTGTGTGTGTGTGTGTGTGTGTGTGTGTGTGTGTGTGTGTGTGTGTGTGTGTGTGTACAATGCACATGTGTGTCTGTACACAAGCATGTATACAGACTATACAGACAGACTGTGTGTGACTGTCTGTATACATATGCACGCGAGCGAGTGCGCACACACATAGACACACACACACACACACACACACACACACACTGGACCGATTACAGAGATGTTTTATATCCTGGGAATTAATTCATCTAAAAGTGTTCTGTCTCGATCGGCGCAGCCAGCCTTTCAGAGTCTGACGAATGGGTAAACACGTAAACACGTAGCCGTTTCAATATTAGCATAGAATAATTAACATCTAATCAAATCGCTTGGTAATGGTAATGCATATTTAGCATGCGCTGCTGCTGCTGACCATTCAATAGTATTTTACAATAACTTACAGACAGTACGCCTAAAGCCGGTGTGGGCAACTTTGACAATGGAGAGGGACTATTTATTTCCACACTCACAGCAGAGGGCCACATTGTCGTAGGAAAAAAGCTCAACACTGCGACGCGTTTTGAGCTTGTAGATCAGCTATTTTTGCTATATTTGAATTGAAATCCGGAATAATCTTTTGCTATTTTTTAATTGAAATCATGAAAAGTAAACTTTTTATTTAACTATAACTTAATTTGCATTTAGTTATAGTTATGTTAACTCTATGAACTAAATACAAATATACATTGGACATAAAATAAAAAAAGACAATTACATTTTAATACTAGTAACTAGCTGAAATCAATAATATATCAGTATTCTGATATTAACCTGAGGGCCACATTAAGTGAAGGTGGGGCGGGCCACATGTGGCCTATAAAGTACGCTTTGGGCACCGAGGCCAGCGTCTGTGGCGGATGTGGGCCATAACTGGAGTACTCCCACACAGTCACTCACTTCCTATACCAGCTGGATTCACACGGACCTGTTCCTACTACAGCAAATGTGTCAGGATTAATGGGAAATGTCTTTCACAGAGGTATTACACATGCACGGCTAAATACACAGTGATGTGTTAAAAAAAAAAAAAGGACCTGCCAGTATACATTTTCACACTCTCAAGAGTTAAATGACAAGGCCAGATTGTACTGTGTACTGTGGACTCACTGGACACTTGCTCTGGACTTCAGAACACAGTCTCTCAGCACAAACGTAGAGCAGTGGTTCAATTTGGGGGTGAAATGAATATGTTTCTGGCACCAGAAAACGGGTCGTGCCAGGGTCCCCAATAGACAGAAAACCGGTTGTGCCAGGGCCCCCAATAGACAGAAAACAGGTCGTGCCAGGGTCCCCAATAGACAGAAAACCGGTCGTGCCAGGGTCCCCAATAGACAACGCTCACGAGCGGCGGGTTTGAAGGTTTAAAGCTGTTCAACACAAATAGTAAGTAATTTAGCTGGAGACGCGACAACTCCCAAGGACCCCAGACCCCACTTTGTGGTTAGTCGGCAGTGTCGACTAACCATGCTCTCCTTTCAGCTGGAAAACAACGTTTTATTTACCAACTTTACTAAACAATATCTGTTCCAGAAATAGTGGAAGAAATAGACAAGATGGGAGATTAAGTGTTTTAATTCCCCAACACACTGACACTTCGAAGCCTCGTCCGTGTTGGCATTTGCATTGGCATTTCCACAGGCTGGCATTTGTTTGTGTCTCGAAGGGCTGCGGTCTTTTAAACGAAAGCAGCAACGGGAGATCCTCCAGGTTCTGACTTGTTCTCAGACCAAATAAAAGTCAAACATGCTGCAAGTGCTCCTGCTACTATTGTGTCCAATGTCCACAGGCTGTTAAATACTCAAAACAACAATGAACAAGAAAAATAAAAAGTTCATTCAAACTTTGGACTTGGCATGTATTACTCTGTATATAATTATACTGAGAATATTACATGTCTGCTTGGCTGCCTGTAGTTTAGCCTTTAACAGTGAGTCTCACCCTTTTGTGTTATTGAAATATAGACAGCTGTGTATTAGTCCATAGACCAACCGTTTGAATACATCGGTCGTAGCTATCCATCCTTTAGCTGGGGACCCCTGGAACCCCTTCAAGGACCCTTGGGGGTCCACGAACTCCATGTTGAGAACCAGTGCCTTACATAGAGGTGTCAGTAGCATCGAAGGTAGGTGGTGTGGAACAGACTGTTATTATACTGTGTTTTATTATACTTGGCAGCCCCCTGAGCGTATAAATGTGTAGAAGTGTATGATTACGTAACGTGCCTGGAAATGAACTGACTTTCCTTAGAGCCATATCATGAGCATCATGATAAACTAATCCAGTGTTTCCCCAACCTTATTTCCATCGGAAGAAAGGTGACACCACCACTACTCGTGTTTTAACCTCTAGGGCTCAAGTTAACCACTACACTTCTCATACGACAAATAGCTGATCTACAAGTTCACACTACGCCACGACTATTGTTTAACTAGATAATGAATGACCCAAAAAAAATTCAATATATTATTATTATTATTATTATTATTATTATTATTATTATTATTATGCCTGCACCTCCAGTTCATCTCACCTGCTCATGTTTGGTGAGGCGTGTTTTGTTGTGGATGTCCGACGACACCAGGTTGAACTGATGCTTCTCGGCCAACAGCCGTAACAAGATGACCACCGTGCGACTGCCACACTTCCCCACGCGGTTGTACACCACCTGGCTAGGGAACGGCAACACCTATGTTCACCACACACACACACACGCACACACACACACACACACACACACACACACACACACACGCGCGCACAGAAAGAAAGAAAGAGGAAGCAGAACAGAGTGGGATAATGAGACAATGTGTCAGACCAAAACAAACCGCAGGTGTTGCGGTATTGGACTGGCGTGTGCACTGCTGTGTGTCATGTTGTTTCTATTCAGCGGCACCGTGGCTGAAACCAATTACTGCATGATGACGAGGAAGGGAAGCCAGAATATTACGCTGTCCCTTCCATTTATGCAGGCACACCACACAAAGAGGGAGAGCGGGAGGAAATACGTGCCGGAGTAAAAAGCATTGGTAGTGTTGTATTATTCGAGTCCTTGACTCGTCTCGAGTCCACATTTTCATTTACTGGTACTCAGTCTCGTCTCGGTCTCGGACCAAGGGACTCGGGACACTCCCCCCACCAAGTCCACTCGAGTCACTCGTCACTCCAATGCAATGACCCCCCCTCGGACTTCATCTTGACTTGGACTCGCTTTAGGTGGACTCGACTACAACACTATTCATTGGATCTTTACAATATCAGAGACCATTTCACTCTGGATTCCACTGTGTACTTCCCTCAGTTGCTGCCCATTTGGCTAATAAGACTCCACATACAGTAGTAGCCTTTGAACATACACGCACACACACATCCACTAACGTCCACAGACCACAGAGTATGGCTTACCTACACTGAATTACACTAGACAGTTTACATGGTAACACTATTGAAAAATCGTGTTGCACTTACACCCACAAATACACATCCACAGTACACCTCATTAACTAGCTTAGGTATTCAATGGAAGATTAAAACTTTGCCTTGCTTTGAGCAGTTGGAGTAATTATAGTAAATCTCTGTCTCTACGAGAGCTGAGGAAAGGGAGGTTGTGCATGGACATGTTTATGGGCCGCGAGCCTCGTTTTGGTATGAAGATGACAAGACAAGAATGAACTCATTTGACAATCACCCCTAAAGGACATGCTAGGTAAACAAAACTGGCCCTGTGAGAAGACGAATCCATACAAGGTTTTACAAGAACAAGAGGGACAGATAATGGGAGACGGTGTCATGGTCAGCAGGAGATGGAGTAGAGGGGATTAAGGAATGGAAGAAAGTGAGACAATTAAGAGATCTGCAATATACTGGAGAGATTTTCTTTAGAACAAGAGATCTGCTCTGTTAGAGAAATAAACAACCATTTCCTTAACCCATTTTGACCCGAGTACGATTCTACAAATGTGTTCTAAATCCTGACCGTTTTCTGAATAACCCTATGTTTCTATTTCAGTCGTTCTCAAACATTTTCATGTCAAGGCGCCCCCCAGAAGCAAAGATTTGAGTTAAAAAACGCCCTGAAAGAATACATATTCAAAGATTTGCTCCACATTTTCAAGACTTTTCAAAAATAGCAGACCTACAGTACAAGCTCGTAGCGTGGCACCAAGTGCCGCGCTATGAGCTTGTAGATCTGCTATTTTTCAATAGCTAAAGTATAACAATGCTATAAACACCAAAATGGGTTAAAAAAAAGAAAAAAAGAAAAACCCTCTCTCCTTAAATGAACCCTATTTTGTAAAGAATAATGGGGAGAAATGCTCCGGTGATAAATTACTGTCAAGTGTTCCCGGGCCTGGAATAGTGGTCCGTGCTTGCTGATGTGGAATCCTGTATATCTGGCACACAAGAATGTTGCCGTCAGGACTACGGAGGAGTCGAGACGGATCTGCTGGCTGGCTTGCAGCCTGACCTGGCAACACATGCAAAGAGTTCGTTTGGTGACTTTTGGGCTAATGCTTGACCCTTTTGATAGGCAGGTAAGTAGGTAAGTGACGGGGCCTGACATGGACCCCCAAACCCCCCAAAAAAAAAATAGGGACGCCAGGTTGAAAGTGGGTAATGTGGCCCCCGCCACCCCCACCCAGACACGTGCCTGCACAGCCGAGTATTATCAATCTTACTTGAAATGTGATGTGATGTCTTCTTACCCTCTATGTTTTATTTTCCTTTGATGCGAGAAAGATGTATTGGCGCTGCACTGCGGCGACAGGGGCTTAAGGGCTACGCTTGCATGCGAGCCCTTTGTCTAAAGACAAATGTCTTCCTCGGGAGACTTAATAATATAGAACCTTGAACCTTGAATGTGGGAAGAAATCCTGTTTTTGATATCTTTTTGAAGCTTACCTGCTCTCTGCATGTTTCTAAAAGCATTACTGTAATTTTATGACTCATAGTATTCAGTCACTGAAAACAGCTCTGACACATGCCCTGTGCAACCAGTAGTGGAAAGTAACTAAGTATCATTTTGAGCTATTTGTACATTACTTGAGTATTTCAAGTCTACTGTACATCTCAGATCCAAATATTGTGCCATTATTCCACTACATTTATTTGAAAACTTTAGTTACTAGTAACTTTGTAGATTTGAATCGCAACGCATTGTGAGCTTGTAGATCTGCCATTTTCAAAACATGTTGTATACATTTGAATTCCGGACTTTTACTTTTAGTGTAAAGTGAGGGGTGCTCATCATTGTACATCATCATGACGTAAAATAGACACTATGCCTATTTGCTCAGACACTTTTGACGCAAAATTCTCCATTCATTGTTAATGGGAATTTAATGTGTAGGACGGAAATCTATACAGGAGGGGCTAAAATGTGAATACTTTAGGCCCTAAAGTATTCACATTTTAGCCCCTAAAGTTTAGGGCATGCATAGACAAGGTCACACACTGAACGCCAATCAGAGCCTCACTAAATGCAGCATTAGTCAATGAGGAAGTATGCAGACACTGAGTGAAACGAAACAAGCACTCCCCCCTAACCTGACACCACCTTGTGTTCAGTGACTCAGTCACAGAGGAAGGCTTGTTGTCGTCGTTTCTGTACATTTGATTGTCTGTGGGTTAGGGTTTCTCTAAGTTCTGTAGGGTCAAACATATGATTGTCTGTGGGTTAGGGTTTCTCTAAGTTCTGTAGGGTCAAACATATGATTGTCTGTGGGTTAGGGTTTCTCTAAGTTCTGTAGGGTCAAACATATGATTGTCTGTGGGTTAGGGTTTCTCTAAGTTCTGTAGGGTCAAACATATGATTGTCTGTGGGTTAGGGTTTCTCTAAGTTCTGTAGGGTCAAACATATGATTGTCTGTAGGTTAGGGTTTCTCTAAGTTCTGTAGGGTCGGTCAAACATTTGATTGTCTGTGGGTTAGGGTTTCTCTAAGTTCTGTAGGGTCAAACATATGATTGTCTGTGGGTTAGGGTTTCTCTAAGTTCTGTAGGGTCAAACATATGATTGTCTGTGGGTTAGGGTTTCTCTAAGTTCTGTAGGGTCAAACATATGATTGTCTGTGGGTTAGGGTTTCTCTAAGTTCTGTAGGGTCAAACCTATGATTGCCTGTGGGTTAGGGTTTCTCTAAGTTCTGTAGGGTCAAACATATGATTGTCTGTGGGTTAGGGTTTCTCTAAGTTCTGTAGGGTCAAACATATGATTGTCTGTGGGTTAGGGTTTCTCTAAGTTCTGTAGGGTCAAACATATGATTGCCTGTGGGTTAGGGTTTCTCTAAGTTCTGTAGGGTCAAACATATGATTGTCTGTGGGTTAGGGTTTCTCTAAGTTCTGTAGGGTCAAACATATGATTGTCTGTGGGTTAGGGTTTCTCTAAGTTCTGTAGGGTCAAACATATGATGGTCTGTGGGTTAGGGTTTCTCTAAGTTCTGTAGGGTCAAACATATGATTGTCTGTGGGTTAGGGTTTCTCTAAGTTCTGTAGGGTCAAACATATGATTGTCTGTGGGTTAGGGTTTCTCTAAGTTCTGTAGGGTCAAACATATGATGGTCTGTGGGTTAGGGTTTCTCTAAGTTCTGTAGGGTCAAACATATGATTGTCTGTGGGTTAGGGTTTCTCTAAGTTCTGTAGGGTCAAACATATGATGGTCTGTGGGTTAGGGTTTCTCTAAGTTCTGTAGGGTCAAACATATGATTGTCTGTGGGTTAGGGTTTCTCTAAGTTCTGTAGGGTCAAACATATGATTGTCTGTGGGTTAGGGTTTCTCTAAGTTCTGTAGGGTCAAACATATGATTGTCTGTGGGTTAGGGTTTCTCTAAGTTCTGTAGGGTCAAACATATGATTGTCTGTGGGTTAGGGTTTCTCTAAGTTCTGTAGGGTCAAACATATGATTGTCTGTGGGTTAGGGTTTCTCTAAGTTCTGTAGGGTCAAACATATGATGGTCTGTGGGTTAGGGTTTCTCTAAGTTCTGTAGGGTCAAACATATGATTGTCTGTGGGTTAGGGTTTCTCTAAGTTCTGTAGGGTCAAACATATGATGGTCTGTGGGTTAGGGTTTCTCTAAGTTCTGTAGGGTCAAACATATGATTGTCTGTGGGTTAGGGTTTCTCTAAGTTCTGTAGGGTCAAACATATGATGGTCTGTGGGTTAGGGTTTCTCTAAGTTCTGTAGGGTCAAACATATGATGGTCTGTGGGTTAGGGTTTCTCTAAGTTCTGTAGGGTCAAACATATGATTGTCTGTGGGTTAGGGTTTCTCTAAGTTCTGTAGGGTCAAACATATGATGGTCTGTGGGTTAGGGTTTCTCTAAGTTCTGTAGGGTCAAACATATGATTGTCTGTGGGTTAGGGTTTCTCTAAGTTCTGTAGGGTCAAACATATGATTGTCTGTGGGTTAGGGTTTCTCTAAGTTCTGTAGGGTCAAACATATGATTGTCTGTGGGTTAGGGTTTCTCTAAGTTCTGTAGGGTCAAACATATGATGGTCTGTGGGTTAGGGTTTCTCTAAGTTCTGTAGGGTCAAACATATGATTGTCTGTGGGTTAGGGTTTCTCTAAGTTCTGTAGGGTCAAACATATGATTGTCTGTGGGTTAGGGTTTCTCTAAGTTCTGTAGGGTCAAACATATGATTGTCTGTGGGTTAGGGTTTCTCTAAGTTCTGTAGGGTCAAACATATGATTGTCTGTGGGTTAGGGTTTCTCTAAGTTCTGTAGGGTCAAACATATGATTGTCTGTGGGTTAGGGTTTCTCTAAGTTCTGTAGGGTCAAACATATGATGGTCTGTGGGTTAGGGTTTCTCTAAGTTCTGTAGGGTCAAACATATGATTGTCTGTGGGTTAGGGTTTCTCTAAGTTCTGTAGGGTCAAACATATGATGGTCTGTGGGTTAGGGTTTCTCTAAGTTCTGTAGGGTCAAACATATGATTGTCTGTGGGTTAGGGTTTCTCTAAGTTCTGTAGGGTCAAACATATGATGGTCTGTGGGTTAGGGTTTCTCTAAGTTCTGTAGGGTCAAACATATGATGGTCTGTGGGTTAGGGTTTCTCTAAGTTCTGTAGGGTCAAACATATGATTGTCTGTGGGTTAGGGTTTCTCTAAGTTCTGTAGGGTCAAACATATGATGGTCTGTGGGTTAGGGTTTCTCTAAGTTCTGTAGGGTCAAACATATGATTGTCTGTGGGTTAGGGTTTCTCTAAGTTCTGTAGGGTCAAACATATGATTGTCTGTGGGTTAGGGTTTCTCTAAGTTCTGTAGGGTCAAACATATGATTGTCTGTGGGTTAGGGTTTCTCTAAGTTCTGTAGGGTCAAACATATGATTGTCTGTGGGTTAGGGTTTCTCTAAGTTCTGTAGGGTCAAACATATGATTGTCTGTGGGTTAGGGTTTCTCTAAGTTCTGTAGGGTCAAACATATGATTGTCTGTGGGTTAGGGTTTCTCTAAGTTCTGTAGGGTCAAACATATGATTGTCTGTGGGTTAGGGTTTCTCTAAGTTCTGTAAAGTCAAACATATGATTGTCTGTGGGTTAGGGTTTCTCTAAGTTCTGTAGGGTCAAACATATGATTGCCTGTGGGTTAGGGTTTCTCTAAGTTCTGTAGGGTCAAACATATGATCGCCTGTGGGTTAGGGTTTCTCTAAGTTCTGTAGGGTCAAACATATGATTGTCTGTGGGTTAGGGTTTCTCTAAGTTCTGTAGGGTCAAACATATGATTGTCTGTGGGTTAGGGTTTCTCTAAGTTCTGTAGGGTCAAACATATGATTGTCTGTGGGTTAGGGTTTCTCTAAGTTCTGTAGGGTCAAACATATGATTGTCTGTGGGTTAGGGTTTCTCTAAGTTCTGTAGGGTCAAACATATGATTGTCTGTGGGTTAGGGTTTCTCTAAGTTCTGTAGGGTCAAACATAATGCATAATTCAAACTAGGATATGGATCGTTACTAAACGAGGGCAGAGATAGAGATAGAGCAAAGCAAAAAGGTGCTATAAGAGATCCTTTAGGGACGTCTTTGCGGATGAAACATTTTAAAGCCAGAATGTTTTTACCCAAGCTCAGCAAAAAAACGTAACAGTTAAGGCCTCGCTGGCTGTTTGCCAGAGCCAAGCAGAGAACAAAATGAGAAGATAAAGAGATAAGTAAATACAAGCGATGGATGGATTTAATGCAGTGGTTCTCAAAGTGGGGCCCAGGGACCCTCAGGGTCAAACTCAAAACAAAAGTTTGAGAAGAAGGGTGCCATGTCTCGATGGGCACACACGACACGTCACTGCTTTATCAGGAGTACACTTCCTGCCCCCCCCCCCCCCTGGAAACACTGTAATAATTTTCAGGAAGTCATTAGTTGATAAAGCAGTTTGGCACAGGAATAATTATGTTAACCACATTAACCGCGGTGTCCCTATTTTGTGACAAAGTTTCCAAAAATAGAAGTAAACTCAACGCATCATCACGCCATTTGTTCTAGATAAAGGCATAGTTCTCTTGGACAGAAATTCAACATTCCCGCACGTATCATTTTGCAAAGTGTAATCACAGACTTCGTTCGTTTGTCAAAATAACGAGCCTGATGAAATACAAACACAATTTGTGGGAGGCCTTTCCCCACTGACAGGATAACAAAATGACTGATTGAATAAATAAAACTTCCAACAGTCGATTGTATCCTTGGAGAAAAAACAAGAATAACTTTGCCTTGATGCTTATTTTTTGGGCATCCGTATGTGTCCAAACCCCTGCTGGCATGGACAACACAACACTGAAACAGCAGCCTAACAATTGATGCTCTCATCTTGTAGAATGCGCCGAGCTCAGGTTTCTGTTGCACACTGTCAGTATTATTTGTAATGTCTGCCTTGAGCGTGGATTATGTCGATATTCAATTCATTCTGTAAAAAAATGCCTTATGTAAGAGTTTCTTTTTCGTTTCTTTTTTTCCCACCAAGCATGGTCTCAGCCAGGCCTGGGCCGTGACTCAGCTGTCCAGGCACCTTGGCCGGTAGCCCGAGTCTGGCAGTGTGCCGCGGGTTAGACTCCCGATCCCGACGGCCTTTACTGCATGTCACCTAACACAAATGCCATGGATAATGAATGGCCAGTGTAAACACAAACATTAAAAGCTGGACATAGGATGTGAATGGCCAGAATGAGATGATGCATGATGTATGTATGATGATAAGAGCGCCTGTCACTTCATACGGGTGTGAGCAAAAGTCGTTGGGATCGGGACTCGAACCCGCAACGCGCTGTCAGGCTGGATTACAGTGTACAGACATATTGATGACAACTGGTCTCAGCTGTCCCAGTGTCCCAGAGTGTACACAGACATATTGATGACACCTGGTCTCAGCTGTCCCAGTGTCCATGGGTGCAAGGTACTGCTGTGGTATTTGCAGCTCTGATGCCAGCCACACAGGCTTGCAGCAGACATCGAGCAGAGGACTCACTGGAACCGCACTTTCGAGGCTCTCGAGTCTCACGCTCCCTACACCGCTCTGAGCGCTCTCTCCCTGCTCTTCTTTGATTTTTTTCTCAATCTCCTTTTCTTTCAAGCACCCCCGCCCTGTATTTATACCATGTATACCAACCCACAGACAATCACAGTCTTTCTTTTTTTTTTACAAATTGAACCTGTCATTTTAAAGGAGCACGTCGCTCAAAATTCATAATTGATCCTCACTAATGTTCATTATGAGACTTTTCCCCCTCTACAACAATGTACAATCTACAAGCTCAATTGTAGAGCTTGTAGATTTGCTACAGTATCTTTGCCAAATACAGTATGTTGGCTGATTATGACATGCCTAGAATTTGGGACATTACCCTTTAGCCCAGGGTTCATGTGCTTAAGAACATCATCAATCATCACCATTGAGACCGACCAGAATATAGTTTGAGGTTTTATCACCACTGTTTATGTGGTTCGACTGCAGTCCGTAAACCCCTACTGGCAAGTTTGTGAATGTGTCGAAATCTGCCAAACACCAGGCCTGCATCCTCCTCCTCACACACACAAACACACCCTCGTCCTCCCTCCCTTCTATTGTGCTGTGATTCCTGGAAGCCGATGGCGCTGTACGAGTACGCATGCCACGGCTAAACATGTGCTTTCCTCGGAAAAAAGGTTCCTCTGCTGTTTTCACTTAGCCTTGCTCCGAGTTCATCTCTCTCTGTTGTCACCCAGAGGCTCATCATCCCCCGCTAAAGCGGAGGAACGGCATGTATGTCGAGGTTTCAACTCGGGGCACGCAGGATATTCTCAACACTTCCTGTTATTAATGGCCCGTCTATTCATTCATCCCTACTCCTATACCTATACCCGGAGCGGAGACAGAGAGAAGTAGTGGTCCTTGAAACCTTGAAAGAGATCCTTCCTACACGGAGAAGGGACGGATTACTGCAATAAAGTGCACTAGAGATGAGCCATCCAACTACTCTGGTAGTGCTGTATAGCTTAATATTGATAAAAGGAAGGATTTTGAGAAAGATAAATGGAAATTGCTAAAACAATATGCTCATACACCTTATATCAGTGTTTCAGGAGTGTAAAAGTGTAATAGGGACATTCTTGTCATGCTTGCTAACTAACACATAATACGACTCATTATGACTCAACTATTCTGAGAGCTGTTTGGTTTTTACATATGCTTTCATTTAAAGTAGTTCACCCAAAAACGAAAATTCGGTCATTATCAACTAACCCTCATGGCAGCTGAAACACCAAAACGTAAATGTGTGAGGTAACTGTTCTTCTGTTGTAGAAGAGACGTTTTGCTGGCAAACTCCTCGTATCTGCACAGTAGTGGCGCAGAGTGCAGAAGTGGTTGTCTTGGAATCTTAAGGTTCCTGGTTTGCGTTCGAGTGACCTTGAGCAAGACACTTAAGACTTAACTGCTCCCGGCTCCCATGCATTCCTCCCCCACCATCGGTGTGTGAATGGGTGAATGACTGTAACGCACGTTGTATAGCGCTCCAGAGAAAGGCGCTACATAAAATGCACCATTTACAACAGAGTGTGCATAAAGAAAACTCTCAACTGGAGACAACGACAGAGCTGTCATTCTTTGGGTGAGCTATTCCTTTAACCCATTTAGGCCCGACGTCAAAATAAAAGAAAATGTCTCCTAAATCCTGACAGTTTTCTGAAATACCTTTTTCTATGTCAGTGGTGCTCAATATTTCATGTCAAGGACCCCAAAAAGTACATCTGTATCTGTATCTGTAATTGGCCTCCGGCCCCCCATCTCAAAATATGTTGTTCCAGAAGCAAAGATTTGAGTTAAAAACATTGGCTCTGAAATATATTCAAAGATTTGCACTACATGTTCACGATTTCTCTAAAATAGCAGACCTACAAAGCTCGTAGATCTGCTATTTTTCAATAGCTAAAGCATAAAAGAATGCTTAAAACACCAAAAGGGCCAGGATGGGTTAAGATTGACCCCTTTTTGCTTTCAAGGAAAAATCCCCTCACATGATGAAACCAGGGCTCCACTGCTTCATGTGAATGTTATAATAAAGCCAACCTCTGTCAAAAATATCCCATCGGTCTTATCGGGGGACATCAGAGCATGGGATAATGAGAGGTGCCGTGGATCAGCATCAACCGTTTGATGTAGCGCCTGTTGCAAACATGGCATTAAGCATCGCCTGTATTCGGAATGAGATAATGACAGATGCACCCAATGCAGTCTGCAGTCTTTAGCCTGCGCACAACAAGGGAATAACGCTGCAGTAGCAAAACCCAGGATACTGCGGTGACTAATGGTAACATGTTCAAAAGACAGCATGAAAAGAGAGAGGAGTTGTGGTGCATGTAATTAAGACAACATACTCATCCTGACAAACAGCAGATTGTATTTGGGTTTAAAGGCCTACGCAGGAAGCCAGACTTTTTCGTTGTTGCTCCTTATGGCTCCTTTATGAGACGTTGACTGATCGCACGTTTCAAACTCAAGAATAACCACCAGAGCTGCTGAGTTTGTAAATATTCAGGATTGATTGCATTCTGAACAGCTGCGCTTGTGGCGCCAGGACTCTGTCTCTGCTGGTGCTATTAAGGCGGAGCTGGGTCAATACACAGGGGTAAAAGAGCACGTAATGGGGAACAGCTTGTTTTCGTCAATAAAAGTAAGTAATGATACATTTATGTCTTTCCCCCCCCAAGAAGTTTCAACATTTTGATATAATGTATGGCTACTGAATCGTATCGCAGAAACAGCAACTTGGTTTATGTTGTTTCATAGCTTATATAAGACGTCTCCGGACTTGGGCCGTCCGACCAGGTGGAGACTATATCGTTTACTGTAGCAGGTCAACTATACCCAACTTGGGCAGATCGAGGCCTCAAAGGTGAAAGATTTCAGCACTGGACAGCTCCAGGTGCAACTGCACACACTGCCCCATAATATTCCCCAAAATGCCTGGGAAGTTCACATGTATTATACTAATGACATTGCAAAGTAGACCGCACATGACACAGGATATACTTGAAGTACTGGCAGTGGCGGTCATCATGTCATCTGCGACTGATTACACATTTTCTTTCTGGTTGCTGCCCGGGAACCGGGAGCCGTGACTGGTTTAAATCAGAGGCGGTGTGGTGGTAACGGTAACTGTGGAGCATCCAGCAGACTGATCTGGTGCCTTGGCACCGAGAACAAGTTGCTTTGGGGGGGACGGAGGCTTTGGGGGGACGGAGGCTGAGGAACTGAGCTGAGGAGAGCTGTGACTGTGCTATGCTCCAGCTAGCCCTGGTATAAAGCCAGCCATTATTCTGACACAGGCAAGCTGCTATGCTCCGTTCTGTCTTGAATTGGGGATGATGGAGACCATTAGTGGGTTTTTCTTTTCTTTTGTGTAGCAAGTGCCATAAAATCCAGCTCAAAAGGCTCGCTCCAATGGGACCGATTCTAAGTGAGGCGCTATGGCTTCTATTAAGACACTTTGGGGGGACAAAAACAGCCCTCACTCCTAATTGAACACGAAAACTATTATGATTCAGGGTCAGGGAATGTCATTACTTCTCCA
This sequence comes from Protomyctophum bolini, assembly GCF_963924005.1. Lineage (NCBI taxonomy): Eukaryota > Metazoa > Chordata > Actinopteri > Myctophiformes > Myctophidae > Protomyctophum > Protomyctophum bolini. The sequence continues at coordinate 11,138,824 of NC_137880.1, read as the reverse complement.
GAGCAACCCCAATCAGGCCACAGGGCTCTGTGTCATACCGATAACACCTCGCCCTCAGATTTAGTTTGGGTACGCAGCCAACACGAAAACAGGCCTCTCTGGGTAAACACAACACAACACAACAGACAAACAAAGGCCAGATGTGAGCAGAGCATAATCTGAAGAGCCGCTCACGTCCACACAGTCCACGCAAGAGATCTTGGTCGGACGCCAGGGCAGTATTTATGGTGGGTTTGGGGGTCTCCCATAATGGCAAAAAATGGTTTATCTCGTACATTTTGTGGTTTGCATTCTTGACATTTACAGCCAATCATAACACATTTTTTTCTAACCATAATTGTCTGCTGATGATTTAGCAGCGTAGGAAAGGCCTCCATTTCTTAGAGGACTTACCCACTAGGGCAAATACGAAAATCTTTAGCAATAACAAGTTAATATCAAGACCCATTTCCATTTCAGTTCTCATTATTCTTCTATAATAAAAAAAAAGAAATGCGTGCGTGCGTGCGTCCCCCACGTATCTCTACAACCTACTGACTGAGAACAAACGCAAAATAAACACCAAATTGCCTGCATGCAATGAATGTGTCTTTGAACTCCACTGTAGCCAAGTATGACTGACATGACACATGCAACATTAAAGGACCACTTCGCCACTATCCAACCTATTCTTTGTGTTTTTTTTAGTCATTAGTTTTTAGTGGAAGACACTCGGTAGGCTATCAGCATGACAAAGGCCATATTATAGTGGAGAACCGATCTTTATTGACTTAATAAGTCAATAAAACAATTCTGGCATGAAAAATGGATCAGCTATTAACAACGACGACAAACATTAATGACCTTGAATCTGGGAATTTTGCCATAGCCTGGGGTGACAACATACTCAATAAAGAGGCAGCGAAATATATACAGTATATTAAAAGTCTATCAACAGACGTGTTATAAATATGTTGTGTGATTATGGTGTCTCGCTAACATAGGTAGTGCGTGACACATAATCCATTTTAGACGCCAGCTGAGCTGTATGTAATGTGTCACCGGGACAAAGCAAAAAAAAATTGAAAAACATTTGACTTGACTGAAATTGTGCAAACACTGTAAGTCTGGTGTCTGACCAGTGATGTATGAAGCAGTGAGTGGTGGACTGACTGGTAACAGTCCATCTAATTAATTTCCATGAGGTCGGCTCCGTTCTATTGATTCGGCTACATTAATCAGTCAGGATGATAACAGGTACGGTCGGCCCTTTTCCATCTCGCCCCACTGCTCTATCTAGCTGTAAATAACAAACATAATTCATGTTGGTGATTATATAAAAAGGTATTATCAATATTAATTCATCATTGTTAAGTTCTCTCTGTATATCCACGGGCATAATAGCATGATGATGCCATTACAAGACATGGGCTACATCATGGAAGAAATGCGTTTAATAAAACGAAATTAACTGCTAGAAGGTCCTAAATTAACTTAATTAAGGAGTCACCGTCTCTGTGTCATGTTATTCTTTCTTAATTTTACAGAGTATAGAGATCGACTACTATACAATCAAATAAATCTGTATACAAGATAATTTCAGATTTCAGAGAGGGAGGGAAATACTAAATTAACTGTTAACTACATTAAAACATTTCGCGGGGCGAGATGGTAAAGAGGCGAGTCGTTTGGTATTCGTCAGGATGCATCACACTGGAAAAGACATTGTAAACCACCGTCAACCTGGTGTCTCTATTTAGGGCATGCCATTATAGATAGGTCTGTCCCAATTATTACATACATACTGTGCATAGTCGTCTCGTCGCTATTATTTGAGATAATCACCAATAATTTGCGTGTGGAACGCCCCGTGCTCGACTTTCTGCCATCAAAAATGGCAGAAAGTGAAAATGTGGCAAAGGCTTTGAGCCTCGACACGCTATAATTACTACGTGAAGCTATAATAAGCGCTTTTGGCCCAGACAGACGCATTCCAAGACAGCCATGAAAAGGTGTGAGAATGAGGGTGATTAACCATATTCACACGCTGGATATTTTTGGCTCACATATATATATACATATTCTGGAAGGGGGAGGGGGGGGGGGGTGTAAATATGTCAGTTTAACAACATGGAGGGAGACAGATAGTGGTGGGTCAAAGGCAGAAAGAGAGAAAGAAGGCATAGAGGAAGGATGCAGCTCATAGACGACATGCAGCTGGATGAAAACAAGGCTCCTGTGTCCGGAGGGCTCCGAGTGTGTGTGTGGTGTGTGCGTGCGTGCGTGTGTGTGTGGTGCGTGCGTGCGTGCGTGTGTGCGTGTGTGCGTGCAAAGCATTACTGTAGCACCGAGGCGCGGGTCTATTTAGTATTTAGAGCGAGCTCATACACGGCTCCTTCATACAGAACTATCTGTTATGCTTGATGTACACTTACAGTAGGTGCGTGAGCGGTGACGGGCACAGAAAAATAGCAGATATACAATCTCGTAGATCCTTGTACTGTGCACGCACGCATAATTGTAGATCCACAATTAAGTATAACGGGTCTTTTATCCCGCCTGGACCACACTGACCTGGCTCCCATTACACATGGCAGAACATCAGAGAGAGGTTAAGAGAGCGCCAGCAGTAGGACGAACAGAGGGTGAGAGAGAGAGAGAGAGAGAGAGAGAGAGAGAGAGAGAGAGAGAGAGAGAGAGAGAGAGAGAGAGAGAGAGAGAGACTCACCCTTGGCACTGGAGGTCCGTGGTCATCAATGAATGTAGATTCACCTGCGAAGACAAAAGGAAGCAATTGTTCCAATTTAGGGCATGTCAGAAAGCTGAAGAAAATGGCCATGGCGAAAATGTTGGAAAAAGAACATGAATGCGTGTAGTGCGCTTGTATATTTACCATTTTCAAAACAATGTCAAATCTTTTTTGTTTTTTTGTGGGTTAAGTGGCTAGCTGAATCTCACATCGATTATTCGATTTAAAAGTAAAACCTTAAAAGTGTAGTGAGCTGAGAATGGCAATGCATGGACCTCATAGCACTGGGGTAAACATGTACAGTAGTGTTCAAGGCAAGGAACTCTGAACTTCATTCAGCGGGCCAGCAGTATGGGAAGACAGTATGCTGGATTGTGTCTAATAGATATTCATATATCATAATTACATATACATTACAAAACACCAAAATAGCTTCATTAGAATTGTCCACCGGCATCCTCTGATATAGTCAGTCGAAGAAAAACACGTACAGCTCTTCACAATCATCCTCATAAAGTGTCGTCATTATCATAAAGAGAGAGAGAGAGAGAGAGTTACGGCCATTTCCTACAGTAAAGTATATCTGCCTCCATGCGCGGAGAGGGCACAATGGGACCCTTTCAAGGCTGCCTGAATACTTTGGATCTGTGCTCTCCTTTCAGTCAACTCTCCAAATCCAAGCCCTGACTTAAGTGACAGTGGCCTTTTCTTTCACGGGGCGGCTCGCAACGCCTGTCCAGAGACAAAGAGACAAAGAGAATACCTGCAGTCACCCCAGGAGGAACACAGAGAGAATGACCAAACTAGTGAACGTCACTAGAAAGAGAAAGAGAAGAGAGAGATGAACAGTGTTCGGGATTCGGGAAGAGAAACATAAACTGTCAGAGAGACACACATGAGGGAAAAAGGAGGGGGGAAAAAAAGAGAGCAAAAATAAATGGGAAGCAATTTCTGTCTTCTGCAGACAGCAGAAGACAGAAAGTGTTGAAAGGAGCGCGGAGCTCTCTAAGAAACCGATGAAACTAGTGACAAATGAAAACTCACACATGAACACATGATTCACTGTGGTTTGCCAATAGTTTACTCACTTGGCACAGCACGCAGAGAGGCTGTTCTGAAGTCATGTTGGAAGTGCATTGTATGGCTTAGTAAGTACTGTTTATACTGCAGACAGCAGTGTGTGTATAGGTTCTGGGCAATTACTCTCTTATATTGAGATATAATCTGGCTTGTTTTGGCCTAGCTATTATTAACATACATGCTCCGGTACGCGCATGTACTTGCACGCGCACGCAAGCAAGCAAGCAAGCAAGCAAGCAAGCACACACACACACACACACACACACACACACACACACACACACACACACACACACACACACACACACACACACACACACACACACACACACACACACACACACACACACACACACACACACACACACACACACACACACACACACACACACACACACACACACTATATTGTGGATATTGCTCTTGTCTTTATGTATGTAAATTGTCTTGTTCTTTGTGTTATGTCAAATGTGTGTATATGTGTTCTGCATACTTGGCTGCTGTGTCACAAGACACATTTCAGTGTGAACTGACAATAAAGTACTATATCATATCATATCATATCATCACCTCTAGATCTCCATATATGGAGCTGGGCTGTTCTGAAATCACAGTGAGGTTCTGACATCTGCATAGACTCCATATTTGGGCATGCCTGACAAAGAACTCCATATATGGGCCTAAAAGGGACACAGACATAATAACTGGGTTTGGTCATGCATTCCCAACATGCTTGCTCCAAGTAGGCCAGTGCCCAACGGGCACCACTGTAGTACATATTCATTTGTAGGTCCTCGGGCATGAAAAGGTTCAAGAAACACTGTTTTAGTGCACACATGTACAAGTACACACGAAGAAGCACGCGCACGCACGAACGCACGCACACGTGCACAGTGTGTCTTCCTGAGGAATGCTGAGAGAGAGCCTTGGTTTCGCAGATCGCACCAAGGCATTTGAGGTCGCGGCAGGGTGGGGAACCCTGGGAGAAACAGACATCTCCGTTCCCTCTCCTGTCATCCATCATGGACGACCCCTGTGTGTGCTTCTCATTAACGCTTTGGATCGGGGATTGGAACTAATTCTTTCCAGGGCATGGGCCTCGTAACAGGCCGACAGCTGCCACCACCCCCACCACCCCCACCACCCACAAAGACAGAAAAGTTAGAAGAACTTAAAAAAAACCTGCAGTGGGGACGGGAGGCTAAAGCCTGTTCTTTCTCCGATTCCCCATTAGGACAACGGCTCTAATTGACTGGATAATGGGAACATGTGTCTCGTTGGAGGACTTTCACTATCCGTTTAACACAATCATTCCCGGGATTCCTTCAAAATAGGAGCTCTGGGGTGCCGGAAAGAAATGGCCGCTTTTACTCTGCCACCTGTACCAGTACATAGGTGAGGTGAGGTGTCTGAGGAGTGAGGACACTTTCTTCACAGGGCTGGAGGAGGATTATAGTTAGTGTGGCACATACGGTCGGTCCTAATATCTGGTCCGACTTGAAACTGAATCTGTGTAAATGGTTCCTACTGAAACTGAATCTGTGTCCTGACAATGACAATGCTGAAGTAATTAATTATAATAATAATTAGATTTTTATCCCCAAAAACTATTATTGGAATATTTGATTATTATGACCCATCCATAGGCCTAAAGATTTAACTTGATTATTAAAACAAAATAAAAAAATTGCTTGATAACTGGTCAAGGATTGTTCTCCGCAGATTCCTGTGGGGACTATAGCAGCTCAACAGATTTCTATTTTTACTATTTCCACTATTTTGTAAATTTTTTGGAAAGAAAAAAAACTATTACAAATGATTTAAATGTGCTTTCTTTGTATATGCAAGTCATTTGTCATCTGCCCTGTGCAATTTGTGATTACGAAGCCTGAAAGGCTAAACAGAAATAAAAAGGACGTTGTGTTCCAATGTTCAAATACAAGTAAACAGGTAAATCACCTTGCCCTTTCTGGGCAAGGTTTTAGAAAAATGCATCTTTCATCAATTGGATGTGTTTCTACAGAACAATAATGTGCACAACAAATTCCAATCTGGCTTTAGGAAAGGTCACAGCACAGAAACAGCACTTGTAAAAGTAATTAATGATCTTAGGGTGTCTGCTGACAAGAAACATGTATCTGTTCTCCTACTCCTAGATCTAACGGCTGCATTTGACACGATTGATCATTCAATTTTAATACAGCGTCTGGAGCACTGGATAGGCCTGTCTGGTACGGCCCTGTCCTGGTTTTCCTCCTACCTATCAAACAGAAGTTACTTTGTCAATCTAGCCGAGTTTGACTCAGACAAACACGACATCAGCTCTGGTATTCCACAGGGCTCGATTCTTGGCCCTCTGCTTTTCTCCTTGTACATACTGCCATTGGGCGAACTCATTACCAATCACGGAGTCAATTTTCATTTCTATGCTGATGATACCCAACTTTATCTTTCTGTGGCTCCAGATGATCCCTGTGCTTTAGACCCGCTGTTGACCTGTCTGTCTAGCATCAAATGTTGGATGAGTGAGAACTTTCTCAAGCTAAACGAGGATAAGACAGAAGTCCTCATAATCGGTTCTAGTGAGCAGAAAGAATCAATAATAAGCAGACTTGGTAACCTGACTGTAGAAAGTAACAGTAAAGTAAAGAACCTGGGGGTTATTATTGATTCTGAATTGAATTTCAATTCACACATTAATCATGTTACCAAGATTGCCTTTTTTCACCTTAGAAATATTGCACGAATCAGAGCCTATTTGTCCTTGGACGATGCAAAAACGCTAATCCACGCCTTTGTTTTTTCTCGGCTTGACTACTGCAATGCACTCTTTTCAGGACTGCCTAAGAAAACAACTGACAGACTACAACTTGTCCAAAATGCAGCAGCCAGAGTTTTAACTAGAACTAAGATGAGAGAACATATTACTCCAGTTTTGGCATCACTGCACTGGCTTCCGGTTGTTTTTAGGATTGATTTTAAAATTATTTTACTTGTCTATAAAGCTCTCAATGGTCTCGCACCTTCCTACCTACATGACTGCCTGCCTAAATATGTCCCAAACCGCCCCCTAAGGTCTTCCACTGCCGGCCTGCTCGCTTTGCCAAAAAAAATGGCAACTAAAAAACACGGGGAAGCAGCTTTTTGCTTCTACGGGCCGTCGGCATGGAACAAGCTCCCACTGTACCTTCGTCAGGCAGCCTCTGTAGACATTTTTAAAGCTCAGCTCAAGACCCACTTCTACAACATTGCTTTTAATTGATCTTTTATTTTTTTATTATTATCATTATTTTTTTGTTATTCATGTCCTCACTGCATTACTGCTTGTTTTTAATGTTGTTGCCATGCTTTTCTTTTATCCTCCATTTCTCTGTAAAGCACTTTGAGCTGCATTTCATGTCATGAAAGGTGCTATACAAATAAAGTTTTATTATTATTATTATTAAGTAAATTTAGTTGTGTGACAATTAATCGTCAACTTAAATTTGTAATCTTGACAGCCTTACCCTTATGCACTTATGTTCTTGTAGAAAAGGAGGCACTGGAGCAACTCGGACAGGTTAAGCCCTTATTTTATTATCAGGGTGCAAAAAAAAAAACGTTTTGATGTTTCAGTTACATCTTCGTCAGGTCATGAACTTATGTACTTATGTTCTTGTTCCCACATCTAAAAAATATGTGCAAAACATTCAAGACCACTGTGACTCCTGTCCTGTCCTGTTGGCCTCTTCCTCAACCAGACGGGAGGGGGGGGGGGGCGAGGTCATGAGATTTAAGTCTGAAAGACTGACGGTCAATGTCACTTTAGGACACGCACGCTTGTATGTGTCTCCGTAACCCAGAAACCCAGAGAAAGTGAGAGAGGTGTGTGTGTGTGTGTGCGTGCATGTACGTCTGGGTCGGGAGAGACAATAAGTGGACCTATGTTGTTAAGCACAAGGATCAGAAGGATGCAGCTTAATGGTTAATTGGATTATGGTGTCACAAGATCCAGCTTGTGGCTGGAAGCAGCTGCATTCCCGCTGCTCGCTGGATTTATATCAAATCGATGCGACAACCCGGACAACAAATCTGAGTCAATCGATGAATAAAATGTTTTTTTTCTTCCTGAATATCTTCTTTCGGACTGGTTTCCAATAAATGCTACAATCGAGACGTATACTGTACAGCACAGAATAGCCATAATACAAAAATAGTTTAGTTATTACAGTGTAGGCTGAAGTCAATTGGGAACCGGTTGTCAGTACCTACTACTTTGAACAGTGGCTCTCAAGGGCCATTATTTATTCGGCATTTGAGCCAAGGACCACCATTTGATGAGATTTAGCCTCTCACCGGTGGCGAGTTAAAACTAACCTGTGGCACGTTAAAACTAACCTGTGGCGCCCGACATGCGTGCCAGGTTACAATTAACTGGTGGCAGGTTAAAACTACCCCGTGGCTTCCTGTGAGGTGAGGTTTAGGGTGGGCTTTTAATTGGGTAGGGTGTCGGAACTCATGACTGTAGGTCTGTTAGCACGTCAGACCAAACAAATGTATACCCCTCTCAAGAGTTAAAGATCTATAAGGGTCCATTTGGTTACCAACTGTCCATCATTTAGCTGGGGACCACCTGGAACCCCCTCAAGGTCCACCGTTGGGTCGTTATGCGGCCCTCACACCTACGTCCCGTGGGTTGCGAACTTGCGACCCAGACTATATATATATAACATATAACATTTTGAGTAAAAAAAATATAATGCATACTATATGTACGTAAAGTACATACTGTGGTACTCATTTCTAAACGCCCCGAAAAGTTCCAAACGTATGCATGTTTACATGGTGAATGAATCCACTTCTGGCATACATACAGTACACTGCTGAAGGATCTCATGTTTTCCCCCCACTGGTCGTGTAGCTTAATTAACACCTCCGTCAAATGCCCTTTCCACTAGCAGGGCTCTGAATAAGTTGTCAGATTGCTAGTGGTCCATATACAGTGCCGTATACTGTGCAGAATGGGTAGGGTGGTAGTTTGGTTTAACAATCACAGCCGAGGGAAGGGAAAGTGGATATAGGATCAGAGACAGATATAATCACAGATAAAAGAAAGTAATGCGTGATTTATGGTATGGTTGCGCACAGTGTCGCTGACAACAAAAGTAGCTAATCTACAAGCCGACGATCCTGTCACGCTGAGGGCTAAAAACACAGTATGTTTCAACACCCCACGAGAAATACTGCATGCAGAAGCATTTCTTTCTTCTTCCAGTCTCATTTAATTATTATTATGATTTTGTATCTTAAACGACGTCTCAAGCTGCAACAGACCCCGCCCCAAACAAATCCTTCAGACACTGGAATTCTCCCTTCGGTGTTGGCCCCCCCCCCACCAGGAATGCTATACTCCTATGTTGGGGAATTTCATAAACATGCATTTAGAGCATAGACCGTTTCATTTGCTTCATGAAATTGGTGACTTCGGTATAAGTATATACGGGCTTGGTGGAGAACACGTCCCAGAATAGGCTACAGGGAGGGAGAGGGAAAACCGCACAGGAATGGCTGTTAACGACATTGGTGTGAAGCAGGGGCTCTCAACCCGTGGGTGTCGACCCCCCCGGGGGGGGGGGGGGGGGGGGTCGCCAAATTATTTTGGGGGGTCCTCCCACAAAAACAATTATATATATATATCTCACAAAAGTGAGTACACCTCTGTGCTAGCATCAAAATCTGTTCGGCAAAATTTGGAGAAAAAAAAACAGCGCGCTGCGATGTGACACATTGTCGTGAGCTTGTACTGTATATGATGTGGTATTTTCAACAACAAAAATATATCTTGAAAACATTTTATGGCGGTTACATTTGGCACAAAATATTTTCAGTTGAGGCTCTGCGGTCAAATACATTTGGGGGTGACCTCCTTGACATGAGGGGACGACCTCCTTGACATGAGGGGGCGACCTAGTTGACACGAAAAGGTTTGGGGAGCCACGTGTATAAACAGATGGAATGGAAAGATCAGACAGGACAGATCATTTTGGGCACCTGAAGATAATACCCGTCAGACTCGCGTGACGTTAAAACCCATCTTGGGCGGGAACCCCTTTCGGTGTTATAGCATCATGTTATGCTTTAGCTATTGAAAAATAGCAGATCTACAAGCTCATAGCGCGCCACCGAGTGGTGCGCTATGAGCTTGTAGGTCTGCTATTTTTGAAAAATCGAGGAGGTCAAAATGGATTAAATGCACACACACACACACACACACACACACACACCCACCACACACACCTGTCACTACATGCTCGTTGCGCACGGCCAACAAGTAAGAGCAGCCTGTGCCAGACTTTTCTCTTTCTAGGACGAGCGAGCAATGACATAACTCTGCTGTGTTAAACACACCCAGTTAATGCTTATATTTATAGCCCTCACACCAAACAATTACGCTATATTACAAGGTAGGTTCCACACCACGTCCAAAATAGAAGATATGCAAACAAGCTCTTAGCCAGTGTGTGTGTGTGTGTGTGTGTGTGTGTGTGTGTGTGTGTGTGTGTGTGTGTGTACGTACACATGCACACCACACATACAGCCTTGAGTGTGTTTACGTGTGCTAGTGCGAGTGCACGCAATGTGTGCATTCAGTAACGCCTGTGTGCATGCTCGCATGTGTGTACTGTGTGTGTGTGTGTGTGTGTGTGTGTGTGTGTGTGTGTGTGCGCACGCACACGCGCGCATGCATATGTGTGTGTGTGTGCGGTCACCCAACCCTTTGATTTGCAGCGTAGGAGTGGCCCTCCATTAGGACTCATGGCTCGACTCATCCAGCTAATTACAGGGGGCAGCTGGGGCTAAGGGTTAGGGTCTCCACCCACCAGATCTCTCCACAGTCAGTCAGTCACGGTCTCTGTTGTGGAGCGGCTGGGACGGTCAGCCATGTCTTCAACATATAAATATAAAGCGCCCAGCTGCGCTGTCACCGTGTTATTGCAGGTGGGTGCACTGCCCACTGGCCCGGAGGACTGGGCAGGGTGACCAATTTGCGGAATTCTCTAACTCTGCTCTCAAATTTTGGTCTCTCACATGGAGGAGGGAGTCCACAAGAACATAATGCACATGGGCACACACACACACACGCACACGCACACACATCTGTATTTACAACTATGCTTGTGAGAACATCACATTTTAAGTTAGCAATTTTATGAATGTCTGTTGCTCAATACACTTGTGGGCAATGTGGGGGCAATGTGGGGACATTTGGCTCTTACAAATATAGTAACAGCAGGTCGCACATGCGCACGCACACACGCACACACACACACAGTACGCACTCAGGCATACAGGAGTTAGGGGATACGTGAGGACACGGTCGCCACTGTGTTATGGTTATGGTACCGGGCAGGGATGGGCTGCCCTGTAAGTGATGACCCGGCCCGTGTTGACTCTGGCGGCTTCAGAGCCAAACACACACGTCTGTGGGACGCGGGGAGTATAGTCTAAATAAAAGACATGCTCGGAAGAACAGGCAGGAAAAAGGAACACCAGCGATATGTCACGCATTCGCGACGGGTGGTGGAGATGAGAGGCGTGAAGGAGGAAGGAGAGGCGAGACGACAGGCGTCGAATCAGAGTGAATCCACATTGCTGGTGCTGCGAAGAACGATCCAGCGACAACGTTGAGGTTGACACTATGTGACAACCTGTTGTAGTAAAGATGGACAGAGGTGACTGGAAGCTATACACGAAACATAGATTTCAAGGCGAGCAGGGAAATATGACTAAGATCCCTTGGTAGCCGTATTGCTATAACAGCTGTAATCACCTGTCTTAGATTCAGCAGTGCTTTTTTACGGTATGATGTGAAGAGAAGACGACTGAACACTTTTGATCAAGTGCCGCGCTATGAGCTATGAGCTATGAGCTATGAGCTATGAGCTAGTAGATCGAGCGAGCATCGACTGTCTCCTCATATGCATCATGCACGCTGACTCTGGACTGTGATAACTTATTGGTTCCTTTTTCATCCATCATGCACTTTAAATATCACCATGCACTTTACTCTGTGTTGTATGTTACGTGTTATGCTAGTGTTTTTATGTACTACGGTTATGTGGGAGCTCCCTAGACATTTCGTTGTATGCTCAGTGTATGCTTTGTGTGCGATGACAAATAAAAGTATATTCTATTCTATATTCTATTATATAACATATTTTCAGATGGGGTCGGCAGCCAAATTCAGATAAGTCTGGGGGTCCTTGACATGAAAAAGGTTGGGAACCACTGACATAGAAAACTGTCATGATTTAGAAGACATTTGTAGAATCGTTCTCAGGTCAAAATGGGTTAAACGCTATAGACATCGTACTACAGTACATCAAACTCTTTGCTGAAAACAGCTGATCTACAAGCTCACGACGAACCGCGTTGCAGCAAGTTGTGAACTTGTAGAACAGCGAATGTTTGCCTGTCGCGAGTAAGGAGGACACTAGGGTTCAAGCGGCTATATGCGTGGAAAAAAAAAAACGTGTGTCTGTTTTTAGGGCACTTACTGACATCTGTTGTTTGTGAAAATACTTGGAGGTATTCACTTCAATTGAAGCCAAGTGGATCACATCATGTGAGTCAGTTCAAGTGAGTGGAGGAGAGACCACGTGAGGCAGTGAACCCCATCACCTCTCTGACAACCCTAAAGGCACTGACTGCTGTGGCAGGACTCCTAAAATTAAAATCCCCGGGAAAGGGATATTTCCATCATTCTAGCGAGCACAGACGAGCTTTTCGGGACAGGGGAGTTAGTGTGTTCTGACCCCCAGTCTCTGTTCTGTGCCGTTGCCAGGGCATTAGGAGAAGGGCCATATTTATGGGCTGTTTTACTTGTGTAATCCATTTAGTTTGGGTACATACTGTAGAGTACCTGCTTTTGGGGGCCGTTCAGATTTTTATTTTATTTTTTGCTCAGACTTTTCCACAGTAAAAAAAAAAACAACTCCATAAGAGTGCAGCTATCTGCGTGACCCGGCATGCATGGAATCTGCCGTCTCTGCCTCTTTGAAATCAGCAAAGCTTTGAAATTAAGAAATGAGCTGTGAAGTAGAAAATTGGGTAACGACTTGAGATTCTAAGAGATGACAGAGACGGGCAGTCGAAGCCGTAATCATTGAATAAAAAAAGCGGGGGACTCGGTTAACCCTAACCCTAACCCTAGAAACAATGCCTTCGTCAGACTCGGGGGTGATGCCCCGTTGATGAACTTTCCCTTCTCGTTCACAGAAAAACGAGGGTCGTCCACCGATCGGGAAGGGAAGCCGCTCTTAATCACAGGAAGCGACACAGCCTAGGGGGCATAGATAGTGTTATGACAGCATGCTCTGTCAGCGTTGTCCCAAAAGGTTTTCCTTTCCTATTTCAGAGAACCAGAAGTTTGGCTGCAACAGTTTGTTTGCGTACTGTATACGTACCTCCTTTCGGCGCGTGGACATGTTGTGGACGCGACACCGCCTCTCTCGCTAGCCTGTCCTTATGGATAAAGAGCCCGCCGTGGGAGGCCATTTTGAGTGACCAGTGATTTTTCCCATACACCCCTATAAAAAGAAGCCAAATGTGGGTTTTATTTTCATTTTGATTATTTTGTTGTAATTTAATTGGGAGATTAAACCCTCTGCCTTCGTCATTGTCTTAGGACTTGCAGTGCACATTATTAAGCAACATTTTTGTAATATTTCTCAATACAAGCGGAAAATAAATGGAAGGTAAGGAAAGCGAGAATGTAAATCTACTCGTAGGTTAACTGAAAACATAAAATACACCACATACTGTATATCAGCCAAGATTACCCGTTATATCATATCAACTTATTCTACGGCGGTAAACCCCAGGAGTGCACAGTCAAATCTTAAATTAACACTGTGGATACTAGTCTGACTCTAAATCCCTCAGAATCACAACAGGAAACGGCAGACATCATGTTGGGCCATCATTAGCACAGCCGCAGCAGCAGAACGACACCGACCCAGAAACACCAATCACAACGCTGGCTGTACCCATTTTCGGGGGTTCCCAGATGACACTAAAGTGACAATTTAAGGACTTTTAAGACCTTTTTTATACCTAAACAACTGTCGGGGGAAATAAATAAAGAAAAAGTATTAAAAAGAAGAAGAAAAGTATTAATGCATCAAAACTAATCAACAAACCATAGTATAAAAACTGGTCAAACATTGGCCAAAATAGTGAAATAATTAGAGGCAACAATTGGCGCGGCTTTGTGAGCTTGTACATCGGCAAAATGGGCAAACCAAATCTAAGGCCGCAATTCAAATATGATGATTATTTTGGGGGGTCCCCAGTTCAAAATTCAAATATGATTATTTTGGGGTGTCCCCAGTTCAAATATGATTATTTTGGGGGGTCCCTAGTTCAAATATGATTATTTTGGGGGGTCCCCAGTTCAAATATGATTATTTTGGGGGGTCCCCAGTTCAAATATGATTATTTTGGGGGGTCCCCAGTTCAAATATGATTATTTTGGGGTGTCACGGCATGAAAAGATTTATAACCGCTGGCTTAAACCACTTACTGTAAGCCCTAATAGGGCTTAAGTGGTTTAAGGCAGTGGTTCAAGCTCCCTATACTGTATGCTTGTAATCTATTTTTGACAGATCAAGACTTGTTCTGTACATCTTTGAAAGAAAGAAAGGTTCTGCCTATATTGCGATGCCCAAAATATGGACTCCAGGATTAATGTGATGAACAAAAAACACATATTGGCACTGAGCTCACACACATTACAGTATAAGACAAATGATGCCAGATGCCCTACAGCAGAAGTGCAGATAGGATGAATAAAACAGGCCGTTACGGATCTATGATGTGAGGAAGTGATACAGACATTAATCTGCCAGACTGCAGAGTCGTGCGCTTGTGCGTGTGCGTGTAGTTGGAATGGTCGAGGCACACAGACTCATGCTGACGCACGTATCCAAACGATTGCGTGCACAAACACAAATGTATATTACAGACAAACATCGAGCCAACATCCAACGTCCCTTTCCTGGACCTCACACCGATACTCCAACAACCCCAATTATATCCACGACACTACCGTCTCTCCACACTCCCCATCTGTAACCATCAAAATCAGACCCGTCTGAAGTGGGAAAAAAACCCCCAAAACAAACATCCTGTTAATGTGCAGCAGTTATATTTGGTTGGACCATATGTAACCTAATTCTGATCAGTTTTTGGGTCTGTTGTATTGCACCTCTTGTGCAGATCCAAAAATAATAATTCAAATTCAAAATGTGTGTGTGTGTGTGTGTGTGTGTGTGTGTGTGTGTGTGTGTGTGTGTGTGTGTGTGTGTGTGTGTGTGTGTGTGAGGCTGTGCAACAGTGACACTTGGTGGTGGTGAACAAACGCTATAATGCTATTTTCGTGCTCGGACAGACCCAGCCACCTAGCCAGGGACAGACCCAGGGACACACATAGCTGCATATAGGAGCGGTTGCACCACTCATAAAGAATCTGTTATCTCACACACACACACTTCAATCCCCAATTTAGAAGGGAAAAGTCAAGCTTTAAGATAAATTAGCACCCTGTCTTCTTTCTTCACCTACCAAACCTCCTGAAATAGACATCACTCTGGCAACCCTTCCTGACTCTCCTCCTCTCAGGCAAATCTCCCGAGGACACTATCCAAATAGAACATGTCCGTTTGCCCGAGTGCAGACGCCGTCGCTGAATGGAGAATGGAGGTTCAGTGACGGCGTAGGGCTCACCTGAAAGCATCTCACTCACGTTGTATTTGGCATGTCTTTACGACTTGAGTAAACACTGATCTCCCTCATGTAGGATTCATGAAAATATTGTTTATTTTTTGTGCGATATTTGGTTTTGGCATTCAACCACCACATCACCAAACTGTGCAGAGATGAGATAGTAAATGGTAAATGGTGCATTTATTATAGCGCTTTTATCCAAAGCGCTTTACATAGATCGTGCATTACATTCACCCATTCACACACACCGATGGCAGAGGAAACCATGCAAGGCACCAACCTGCAGATTAGGGGTTCAGAGTCTTGCTCAAGGACACTTCAACTCTGGGAGAGTGCTACACGACCCCTGAGCCACTGCCGCTCTCTGGCGTTGAGCAGAAGTATGAACAGATTGCTTCTTTTGTGCGTGTATAGAGCACGCAGAATCTTTTTTCTTTGTGACTGAAGCCAGTCTGTGGTTTTCTCATTATGTCCCGCTTTTTGCTGATAGTGATCTATCTTATGGGTTTCCACGGCAGCCAGGGGTAAACCAGGAAGTGTAACTGCCTCGAGTAATGTCACACCTGCTTGTTATGAACTTTCACCTTTGTAAGCACCAGCTGAGTGGACAGCCCCCCCCCCCAAAAAAAAGAAAAACTTTCCCCTGCTGTCCCATGTCCATGTGTTATTGTATTTCTGTCCTTCATCTCCTTGGAAACCACTAGCAAGACGTGGGGCCAGGATAAAAAAGTATACCAAAAAAAATGTCAACCTGTAATTACACGAACGAGTCATGGTGGCAACGAGCCATCCGTCTTTCTAGGCTGCTTCTACTCTTGATTCTGGAAGTAGTCGGATGCAGTGGAACTACTGAATTACAGCGAGGCACGCAACAACTACATCTGGAGGACGGAAACAAAGAAAACAAACGCGCGTGCAGGACTGCACGCACACACACACACACACACACACACGCACGTGCGTGCACACGAACACACGTTGTCTTTTTATGGTTTTAATATACTTTAGTATACTTAAGACGGGAACGGCTTTTGGGGTAGTTGTTGCTATGTACAGTATATACTGTAGCAACAAATGTATTTGTAATTCTTTAATATATATATTTCTTTTCAGAAGCCAATAGCTAACTCACTACCAAGTTGCGATGCTAGGATTTTATCACCGCACTATCGCCAAGGAGGTATTATTAGATCTGGTGCATGTCACCCAGACCTACTCAGCTACAGTATCCACCTGCAGATTTTGGTTTAGTCAATTAGCGCACCATTTACTGTAGTCTTAGTCGACTATAAAATCTTAGTCTTTTAGTCTTAGTCTACATTTTTAAGATTTAGTCTTAGTCTTTTTCACTTTCTGTATGTGATGATTTCCAGTTCTCTTTTTATAGAAGTGTATATTTGTACGCCTTAAAATGTTCGAATGAATTGAAAGTGGTGGACCCTGTTGGCACGTGCGGACACAAACCAAGGCGCAGATCATGCACAGTCAGTCAGAGACACTTTAGCGAGCCTTAAACAGTCAACCAGGGACACAACAAGCCGCGCATATACTCGTAAACACACACACTTTACAAATTCAAGCACAGATACTTGACAGACACACACACACACACACACACACACACACACACACACACACACACACACACACACACACACTAAAGTCCTACAGTACGTGTTAATTGAACTCAATACCCCCAGGGTGTATTTGCAAGGCCCCCATTGGTATTTGCAAGGGAGGGGGTCCTTGCAAATAAAACATTTGACAACTAGTACTAGTTGGACTCCTAATGTGCCATAAAGTGTCATACAAATTCATGACATCCAGTAATGGGGTCTATGATCACAATAAGAACATTATAATGGTGTGTAAAAGAAAAAAGGAAAAAAAACTAACATTTGCCACGGACATGACCAAGTCTTTGTCACGGACAGTACTAATGCAACGCAATGGCTCCATTATGGTTACATTTGCAGTCTGTACCCTCTCAGAGTTCTCACAGCTGGATAGCTTTTACAGTGCATGGTGTGCTATGTGAATCACCTGCCGCCCCTTCCTTCACCCTGAGGGACCCCTGAGACCTGCAGCCAGTGTGGACAGGCCCCACCATGGAAAGGGCTGGGGGGAGCAAAGGAAGAGGGGGGAGGGGGGGGGAGTGTTGTATAAAAGAAGGGAGCAACAAGTGCTGAATACCTATGGAGACCCAGAATTCCTCTGGGGTCGTCATGTGACGGGAGCAGCCCGATTCAGGAAAAACAGCTGTGTTGCGAGGGAGAGAGAGAAAAGAGAGAGAGAGAATGAAGAGGAGAGATAGAAAGAAAGATGGAGACATGGAAGGAGAGAAACGGATAGAAGTGAATGCTGGAAGAGCTAATGTACACCGTTTATCTATCTATAAAAGCCCCAAGTCTCTGTACGTACACACGTACGTACGTGTGTACGTCTGTAATCCACAAACTCACATCCTCACCTCAGCAGACAAATCACAAATGTCATCTCTCTTTCCCATCTTCAGTGGTAGAAAAACTACTCAGTTATTTACTTAAGTAAAAGTATCAATACTGCAATGTAGAACTAGGGCTATATCTTGCCTACCTTACCCCTAAACTTATTTGCCATTTTTTTCTTTTACTATTTTGAAAAACTGAATCACTATATTCGGATAGTAATCATTGCTATAGTGTTTGTTCAATATTACAGGGGTTGTCTCTCCAGCTCTTTAATAAACAGAAAATACATTTTCAGGTATGTGACAAAATTTCAACCAATCGCCATCCATCAGCTTAATGTACAGTAAGTATATAGTGTTACAGTTCCAATTGTGTCTGCTTATTTCTTTCTTTATGATGCCTTACAATTCCACTCGTTTAATCTGTATCTTGACTGAATTCTGTATCCTGAATGATTTGGGGAAAAGAAAATTTAAAAAAACTCTAATCAAAATCAAACTAAAGCTAATAACTAGCGAGCCCAGCGGGGTTGTTGCTGCAGGCAGCTATACAGCATAGCCCCAGTAGAACAAACAGGCAGCTATACAGCATAGCCCCAGTAGAACAAACAGGCAGCTATACAGCATAGCCCCAGTAGAACAAACAGGCAGCTACACAGCAGAGCCCCAGTAGAACAAACAGGCAGCTATACAGCATAGCCCCAGTAGAACAAACAGGCAGCTATACAGCAGAGCCCCAGTAGAACAAACAGGCAGCTATACAGCATAGCCCCAGTAGAACAAACAGGCAGCTACACAGCATAGCCCCAGTAGAACAAACAGGCAGCTATACAGCAGAGCCCCAGTAGAACAAACAGGCAGCTATACAGCATAGCCCCAGTAGAACAAACAGGCAGCTATACAGCAGAGCCCCAGTAGAACAAACAGGCAGCTTATACAGCATAGCCCCAGTAGAACAAACAGGCAGCTATACAGCAGAGCCCCAGTAGAACAAACAGGCAGCTATACAGCAGAGCCCCAGTAGAACAAACAGGCAGCTATACAGCAGAGCCCCAGTAGAACAAACAGGCAGCTATACAGCATAGCCCCAGTAGAACAAACAGGCAGCTATACAGCATAGCCCCAGTAGAACAAACAGGCAGCTATACAGCATAGCCCCAGTAGAACAAACAGGCAGCTATACAGCAGAGCCCCAGTAGAACAAACAGGCAGCTATACAGCATAGCCCCAGTAGAACAAACAGGCAGCTATACAGCATAGCCCCAGTAGAACAAACAGGCAGCTACACAGCATAGCCCCAGTAGAACAAACAGGCAGCTATACAGCAGAGCCCCAGTAGAACAAACAGGCAGCTATACAGCATAGCCCCAGTAGAACAAACAGGCAGCTATACAGCAGAGCCCCAGTAGAACAAACAGGCAGCTATACAGCATAGCCCTAGTAGAACAAACAGGCAGCTATACAGCAGAGCCCCAGTAGAACAAACAGGCAGCTATACAGCATAGCCCCAGTAGAACAAACAGGCAGCTATACAGCAGAGCCCTAGTAGAACAAACAGGCAGCTATACAGCAGAGCCCTAGTAGAACAAACAGGCAGCTATACAGCATAGCCCCAGTAGAACAAACAGGCAGCTATACAGCAGAGCCCCAGTAGAACAAACAGTCAGTGTATAAAGACACCCTGTGTGGAGCGCAGTCTCACACCGGAGTGAGGGAAAGGGAGAGAGTGAGAGAGTGACAGAGAGATGGGGGGGGGGGGGGGGCAGAGAAAGGGAAAGAAAGGAAGGAGAGAGGAACATATATTATTAGGACGAGAAATGTTTGTAATAGGCAGAGACAATACGATGAAACCGAGAGAGAGAAAGTGGCTCGGAATGAGAAATGTACAATACGAAGAAGAAGAAGAAAAAAAAAGTGTCAGATAGCTTTAATAGCTTTCTGGAAAGCCCTAACATGGAGACCGTGTCATAAAATATTTCCACGGGGGGTGTGGTGGGGGGTACGGGAGGAGGGTGAGGGTTGTGTGCACACAACCGTGTGTGTGTGTGTGTGTGTGTGTGTGTACTGCGAGTGACCACTGAAGCATGTTAGCTTTCTCATGAGCCCAGGCTTTTATAGGACTGGCTGCGCTGTTCTGTTTGACATGGAGAGGTGTGATTTCAGCACACAGGCGATCCATTCCAGACATAGTGGAGACTGGACATGGCACACCGTTCACTCGCCAGCACTAGTATTGTCTATTGGAGAGAGTAGACAAAAAGGGAGTCCCATCAATACTGTGTGGACATTGTTGTTTAACTGTAACCCATTTATAGGACTGAGATTCTACAAAAAAAATTCTTCGAAATCCTGACAGTTTTCTGAAAAACCTGTTTCTATGTCAGTGGTTCTCAAACCTTTTCATGACAAGGACACCAAATATTATATGTATTTGGCCGCCAAACGCCAAACTGAAAATAGAAGCAAAGATTTGAGTTCAAAAGGTTCACTGTGAAAGCATACAGTATATATTCAAAGATTTGCGCCTCGTTTTCACGATATTTTTTTTTGCAGATCTACAAGCTTGTGTAGCGCAGCACTCGGTGCCGCACTATGAGCTTGTAGATCTGCTATTTTTCAACAGCTACAGTGAAAGTTTTAAATGTGTTTAAACACTAAAGCGACACAGATGCGTTCCCGTCCAAAAATGGGTCAACCTCAACCACAATGGTGTGTGGTTGATAACCCATTTAGGCGTGGTTGACCTTAAAAAACGGTTTCGTTGCAACGAGTTGCCACTGGTTTGGTTTGGGCTTTCTAAAGGCCAGACGCAGAGAGTAGTGTACGCCAAAAATGTGAGCCGACATGACGCGAGGCCCGGTTCTACACATTGTCACGGGTAATTCAGGTAATTCAGGCCGGAGCCTTGGGCCAGTCACAGCACGGATCCACAGAAACACTCTAATTCAGGCCGGAGCCTTGGGCCAGTCACAGCACGGATCCACAGAAACACTCTCTAATTCAGGCCGGAGCCTTGGGCCAGTCACAGCACGGATCCACAGAAACACTCTAATTCAGGCCGGAGCCTTGGGCCAGTCACAGCACGGATCCACAGAAACACTCTAATTCAGGCCGGAGCCTTGGGCCAGTCACAGCACGGATCCACAGAAACACTCTAATTCAGCACGGAGCCTTGGGCCAGTCACAGCACGGATCCACAGAAACACTCTAATTCAGGCCGGAGCCTTGGGCCAGTCACAGCACGGATCCACAGAAACACTCTCGGCCTCCAGCCCTTTTATACTCAAAATGCCACCGGGTGTTCCACAAAACGTTGGTTGGTTGATTTATTCCCAATGAGATAATTGCTTCAACTCTCTCCCACCTCATGTATCATCATTATAATCATATTTGAGGCAATATTTTTTTCCCGACCCAATTACCACTTGGGGAAGAGTTATGCCCTTCCAAAAGCATGACTCCTGCTCTCCACCTCGCTCCGTTTTCCATGCCGTCCTAATGAACACTGGTGGACACGGTGCCAGTGTTTGACTGTGTGTACGTGTGTGTGTGTGTGTGTGTGTGTGTGTGTGTGTACGTGTGTGTGTGTGTGTGTGTGTGTGTGTTCATGTGTGTGTGTTCATGTGTGTGTGTGTTCATGTGTGTGAGTGTTCATGTGTGTGTTTGTTCATGTGTGCGTTTGTTCATGTATGCGTGTTCGTGCGTGCGTGCGTGCCTGTGTTGAACTTCTACACCTCTGAATGTAAATGACAATGTAATTTAGTGTAATATATACACTAGTATATAATAATAAACCACGTTTGGAGGGGTGGCAGTGGCTCAGGGGTAAAGTGGCCGGTACAGCAGCCGAGGTTCCCAATTTGGAACCCAGGCTCCCCCAGAGTTAGTGTCGAAGTGTCCTTGAGCAAGACTCCTAATTCACCGTTTGTCAGTCTTCTGATTGGTCCCTGACTGACTAACTCATTCTGGCTCATTCTGCCTTGTTTATGTTGAATTTACTAAAACATCATTTTTGGAGAAAAATAAACTAAAACAAACATGATATGCCCAGTCACCATGCTGCAGCTGTGAGGTTCCTTTTTTACGGACACCAAGTTTAAAATAAGAATGCACAGAATATCAATACGAAGCAACTGAAAAAAACACGTTATTTCAATGGTAGTGGATGGAGAGAAAGGATTTTTGTTTGTCCAACCACGAAACGGCAAAGGGTGAATTGCTCCCGATGTGCAGGTTGGTGCCTTGCATGGTTTCCTCCACCTTCGATGTGTGAATGTGTGTGTCAATTGGTGCATGTAATGTACAATCTATGTAAAGCGCTTTGGATAAAAGTGCTATATAAATACACCATTTACCATTTACTTTAACCACTTTAAACCTGTCCTTATTTTTGGCAAGAAATGTTATTTCAACAAATAGCAGATCTGCTCTTTGAATCTGAAAATAGAGCTTAGGCTATACATGGTTCACAATTCACATCTGCAGTTGCTTACTGTAGTAGGTACGACATAAAGAAAAGACGTCCGAGGCATGCGCTCGTGCACAGATTAAGCTCACTAGACCGCATGCTCTCCCTGCCTTCCCTCTGCTCATGGTTCCTGGTTGCCGTTATGTGATGTTTGCTCCCACCGCCACCCCAGCACCACCGGTGCCCTGGAACAAAATATTTTTAGATGGGGGGGTCGATGGCCAAATACATATGTTGGGGCTCCTTGACATGAAAACGTTTGAAAGCTACCGATATAGAAACAAACGTTTTTTTTAGGATTTAGAAGAATCGGCCTCAGGTCTTAATGGGTCAATAAACCCAATACTCAAGGGCTCTGTACTACTAGGCCCCGTCCTGTTTTGGGGCTTTGTTTAAATTGTGGACCAAAAGAAAGAGAAGGTAAAAACACTGAAAACACTGGCGGATTAATTAAATAATTAACACCTGGCACTCTAAGAGTTTTAACGGAAACTGCTGTCAGGCCACACAGTGGTGGACAGCCCCGGTCAGTGCCAGGTGAAACCACCCGCTGCTCCAGGGAAACGCCACTCCCTTGTTTGGTGGTCAGTGCTTTTTTGAGCTCCGTGTGTGTGTGTGTGTGTGTGTGTGTGTGTGTGTGTGTGTGTGGAAAAAAAGTGTGGGAGAGAGAGAGAGAGAGAAGGACAAACAAATCTCTTTCAAAGGCATAATATTTTAATAGTATCCAACCTTGAATGAATTAAAAACGGTGTCATTCAGTCATGCATATGTGTGTGTGGGGCGTTTGTTTGGTGAAAGAACGAAAGCGAATTAATTGTTTGTGTGAATACTAGGACAGGGATGTTTGTTTGTGTGAAGTCGCACGAGCCTGACTGCAGGCATTATGTGAATGGAAGAGAGAGAGAGAGTGTGTGTGTGTGACTGTGTGTGTGTGTGTGTGTGTGTGTGTGTGTGTGTGTGTGTGTGTGTGTTCAACCAGTGGGCCGAGGACCACCAGTGGTCCTTGAGGGGGTTCCAGGTGGTCCCCGGCTAAATGTTGGTAACCAAATGGACCCTTATTAGATCTTTAACTCTTGAGAGCGTAAAATGAAACCAAATGAACCCGTAATTTACAAGGGATGTACACAATTAGATCATTTTGAATAATTGTCATTCTGATCAAAGCCTGTCTGTTATCGCTCCTATGGTACCAACATCAATAGTCAATACAGCATGGAATGGGACAAATGTCCCAGACAAATGTGGACAAAATCTTAACTCTTATCCAACAACAAAAGAATATGCTTGGGGTCTGTGAGGTCAAATCTCATGGTGGTCCGTGACTCAAATGTCGAATGAATGATGGACCTCGACATGAGAAGGGTTGAATAGCACTGGTCTGGGGGTGTTTTACAATGCATTGCCCCATACCAGAAACCACAGGACGTGCGCACAGCGCAGCAGACCACCGGGTGCCCCTGACATCATCCTGATGCCTCCCGAGACGCTGTATGGCGGCTGTTAACGCACGCACGCGCACGCACACAGACACGCCACACCAATGCAAGCGCAGTTCCTTACAGATCGTTTCCCTCTCTCTCTCCTCATCAGGTGCCAAACACAGTGCACAGGGACATGTGTTGAGCACATGTAGACTAACGGTGATCAGTCACAGAAGACCAAAGACTCTGAACAAACAACAAAGAATGGCTTCAATGTTTAGCTAACATAATATAGACCACAGGCTGTATGTGCCACATATGCTACTACTACTACGTTTGTTATTCTGCGACGGACAAATCACAATTTTATTGAAAAATGACTTTATCTACGATTGTCTGGTTCCATTTGAGAGATCTAATCAGTCACACATACTTTGTGTGACAATGCAATGACAGTATTGTGGCTTTCGGCTCCCTACCGAACCATCGCCAACCAATAAAACAGCCGAGACCACAACCCAGCAGGAAATATCAGAAAGCAGATCTGACTTAGTTGAACTTGAAGCACACAGTGCTCTGCTCTCTGGGACATGGATCTGTGCCCTGCACATGAATGGCATGCTGCACCGCGGCAATAGTCCCAACAAATGTGTTTTCAATTGATTGATTAAAATACTTGTCTCACAGCACGAAACTACAACACATATAAAAACACATGGACAGACACAGCGTCTGCGTGACCTCGTAACACCGACAGACACACATTCATGGAGAGAAGGCGGACATTTATATTCATTCTAAAAATGAACCCACTGTTGTCCCTATTTTGGGAACAATTTAAAAAAGGCTGCGTTTGCTACTCGACATATGGTTAAAGAGAAGGGAGTCAGTATAGGGTATACCGAATATTCACCACTACGTTGTGCGCCGTGCGTGCGTGTGTGCGTGTGACAGAGAGAGAGTTAAGACAGGAACAGAGTATCAACCTTGGACTCTGACATTATGACTTCATTTCCCAGCATGCTCTCTTATCTCCATGTCGAAGCCTCCTCACACCAACCGCTGCCAGGAAAGGAAAGGAGGGCTCAACCACCACGCTGCTAACTTAAATCTTTGTGAATAGTACTTGGAAGTTATTCCAGGTGCACTGTGCAAAGCCATTAATAAAATAAAACTAGAACCACTACTTGACAAAGTCCCACACTGATATTAAATATTGCACAAATACACCATGACGTTGATATTGTGAGGGATTTCCGCGTCTTTGAGTGTTATCTACACCGGCTTATCCAGATGCAATCTTTACAGTGCACTACAAAAGGATATCAGGCAGTGGAAAGACATTTCCGAGTCTCCTACTGATTGCGGGTTACAACAGTCTATAAAAGACTAAGCCAGTCTGAGATACTCACAGTAAAACTGATGGGAGAGTGCGATTGATGATACTGCGTGCTTTACAAAGGGAAAGTTGGGGAGAGGTAGCAGCGAGAGGAGAGATTATCCCATTCAGGCCTGACGTCGAAATAAAATAAAAAAGGTTTTCTAAATCATGACAATTTTCGGAAAGATTTGAGGCACATTTTAACGGTTTTTCAAAAATAGCAGACCTACAAGCTCGTAGCGCGCCACTCGGTGGCACGCTATGAGTTTGTAGATCTGCTATTTTTCAATAGCTAAATTATAACATGATGTTTGAAACACCAAAAGGGGTCTAGAATGGGTTATTTGATGTCTGCTACCTTCATCAGTCGTACAGAACTCTGAATACCCCAGAAGTCTTTATTGCCATGTAGAAGGTTCACACAAGGAAACCGTTTTGGCATATTTTTCCACCCTTTATCTTTTTACCATTTTTCAGTTTTTCTCCAAATTTAGTCATAATATCAACTCCCTATTTCCCCATGTACTTTACTGTCCCTGCCACTGTGTTGAGCTCTTCTGTTGGTCTCAGGGAGGATGTCAAGGCACAGTCTCAACGGTGGTGGAAAGAATCACACCCGTGTGAACTGAGTGGTGCAACTCCACCCCACCACCCCACCACCTCTCTCTCTCTCTCTCTCTCTCTCTCTCTCTCTCTCTCTCTCTCTCTCTCATATTAGCAGGCAACAGTGCAGCACTATCCTTCTCTCTGTTTCTGGCACAACAGCGCCCCTACTGGTACTCAGTCATATACTGTACTGGTGCTCATTAACCAACACATAGGCGGACACATAGGTACATAGGTGAACACGGACATTGCTGTTCCTTGGGGTGGTTGCACCACTCAAAAAGTACTCAAATGTTTTACTTAAGTCAAAGTATATCAATGCTGCAATGTAGAAATAATGTATCACAAGGAACAAGTCAAAATGTACTTGAGTAAAAGTACAAAAAGTATTGGCTTCAAAATGTAGTTAAAGTGCCAAAAGTAAAAGTAGTCATTGTGCAGAATCACCGGAATGTCCCATTTCAAGTTTTCAAATGTATAACAATCTTTTGAAAACGGATTCACAAATGGCGCGTTGCCACAAATGGCCAAAATGTATAGGTTTAAGTGGTCAATGTATGTTTTGTAATAATAATCCAAATCTACAAGTAAAGGTAAAACGTCTGAGATGTAGTGGCATAGAAGTAAAAGTATTGTATTACTCTAGTAAAGTACACAATACCTCAAAACTGTACTTAATTACAGTAAATGTACTTAGTTACCTGGCTCCCATGACACCCTCCCTTGACACATGTTACACTGACTAGACAAACGCGTAACACCCCAAGGAGAAGCTTCTCTGCATAGTTATGATATTCTTGTCTCCTCCCCCCCCCCCCCCCCCCCCCCCATGTTCTCACGCCTCCTCTGACAATGACACACAAACCGCACAGCCAAAAAGAGGCCAATGCATGAATAGCTGACCAAAGATTATGTGTCATTAAAGAGAACCCAGCACTTTCTGCATAAAAGTGGACTTCCTCATGGCGACGGCAGCGAAACCTTCACACCCGCCAAAGTGTATTTCTTCCTTGTTCCTGTCATCTAGGAGGGAGGGGGGGAGGGGGGGACGGAGGGAGGGACGGAAGGGTGCTAAATCTGTCTCCCTATGTGTCGGAGGCACAGGGTTATAAAGACCCCTTTAGTGAGGGCTGCTGTAAGGGCAGCACACTGGAGCCCTTTACTCAGATGGAGGCCCCCGCCCCACCCCACTCCCCACTGTGTCTGACATACAGAATCTCTCTCTCTCACACTCACACACACACACACACACACACACACATACACACATACACACACACCTTCACACTATACACTTGCAGGAACTGTACAAGTGCACGCGATGCAGGCAGGCACAAACAAATGCGGCATCCACACGCCGCCCAGCGCTGTTGATTCATGCAAATGAGCGAGGTGGAAATGGGAGTGCGTTGGAGGAGGAGGCGAGGAGGGCAAACTCTCCCACCCTCGCTCGGCTGGCCTCTGGAAACATGGGCATGGCTTCAACTTTTTTCAGCACTTAACCAACACTGGCTCACTCACAGTGACGGCAGCGGTCACTTTCTAGCCACGCACGCACGCACGCGCACACACACACGCACGCACACCTCATGTGCTCGCTATTGTCGTCTGTGGTGGTCAGCTGCAGTGGTGAACTGTGGTCAAGCAGCTCTGCAGGGGCCAGCGAGCGGTCACCGGCGGGCAGCAGCTTGTGTGCGTCACGACACGCCGGTTTTGGCACATTTTATGCTTTAAAAACCCATTCTGACCTGAGATCAGGTTCTAAAAATGTCTTCTACATCCTGACAGTTTTCTGAAAAAGCTATGATTCTATGTCAGTGGTTCTTCGATTTTTCTAAAATAGCAGACCTACAAGCTCGTAGCGCGCCACTCGGTGGCGCGCTATGAGCTTGTAGATCTGCTATTTTGGATAAAAGCACTACATAAATGCACCATTTACCATTTGTAATCCTTGCATTATATATAGGCTATATATTTTATACTTTAGTTTATTCCATTATAACCGATTTTGGGCGGGAACCCTTTTGGTGTTAGCATCATGTTGTGCTTTAGCAGAATAGCGTGCCACCGAGTGGCGCGCTACGAGCTTGTAGGTCTGCTATTTTTGAAAAATCAAAGAACGACGAAACATGGCTTTTTCAGAAAACTGTCAGGATGTAGAAGACATTTTTAGAATCTGATCTCAGGCCAAAATGGGATAATATAGGGCTTATTGGTGAAGAAAGAAAACATCTATTTGCCTATAGATAAACAAGCCTGAGTTTCAGGACTGACATGGTCTTTGTTTTCCTTGTATCGACACGTGAACCTGGGAGAGGAATGTGACGGTTTCCTCTGAAGCAGCTGAACAGACTATATACCCACCTGGAGAAATCATTCCATTATACTGCGATTACTCAGAAACAATCCAAACAACTAAAGGCCTGAAATAATCACAGATAATTCAGGCAAACAACCACACGATGATGACAGCCACACAATGTGGCCGCCACAGTAAAACACCAAGTGACAATGAAAATAAGCCCGGTGCTCAGTCCTCCTCCGCCGAGGGGAGGCATGTGGCACAACTGGGTGCGTCAGCGCCGAACCACACGGCAGCACTATACGCGCACTGTGTCAGCAGCCAACAGTTGGTCCAGCGTCCAACTGTACTTGTGGTCGTTCATTTTAGGCCATTTACTGCAGGTCACAGTTAGTCACAGACAGTCTGCCCAGGCCTGTAATCAGTGTGCCGAGTGTATGAGTGTACTGCGTAGTGTCCATCGCACACAGTGTGTGTGTGTGTGTGTGTGTGTGTGTGTGTGTGTGTGGTGAAGTGTGTTTTTGGCTATGCTATAATACCCGAGATCTGTCCACTCAGGAGACACAACACTGTGTGATCTAGGAAATTACAGTGATCTAGGAATAGACGAAGAGGGGGAGATGAAGAGAGGAGAGAGAGACCAATGGAGAGGGAGAGAGTTATGCCTGATGTATACTTGGTTGTGGGGCAAAGATCAAAATGCATCACGCTATTTTTTTGGTGCGCAAACGCCTGTGCGCAACTTAGTATGAAGCCTTCCATTCATGCCCTGTCCTTCCATGGCGTCTTAAGGTAGCCGCTGTACAAGCTGCGACGCGTCGGCAATTTTCGGCACGAGACACTGTCGTACGACAGTATAATTCAGGCTCCACTCTGGCACTAGTTAGCGGCAGACAACAACAGCAAAACAAAAAGTGGCTGGCTCGAAGCTTTCAGAAGTGAGATGTGTAAAGTAAACAAGATGTGTAAAGAGACAACAAACAAAAAACCCACGAATGCTGCCTTCGACACGCCCTCATTTCCATCTCATGGGATGAGCCTTACAATGTGGCTTTACGATTGTATGGGACGCTGCAGCCAGAAATGCCAAGAATTGTTTTGGGAAGTGTAACCCACGCACAAGCTCAGTGTGCTGCTACACAACCCCGTCATTAAGTCTGACCCGCTGGCATCTTCTACCTTTATAAATAGACTGGCAGCGTACAGTATAGCCGTATACGCCCCTACACACCGGGTAAAAATACTGTTTTTAACGCACATCTAAGAGCATACAAACTACATTGCACGCTCTCTAGGGTTACAAATGGACAAATTAACACTGAGAATTTTACTGTCCATTTCCACACAAGTGCAAAAGCATAGAGTGTGACCACCTACATGAACATGTGGCTGAGAATCCCGCTTTGTTTTCTGTCTGCGTGTGTGTGTATCTTTGCTAACACCATGTTGAACTGAGCAACTTTTTGAGTGCCAGCTCCAGCTCATTTTTATGCCAGAACATCAAGCATCCCTTCAATTTAGTGATGTGGGCTAGGCTAGGCTAGGCTAGCGGTCTGTGGCTAGCTGTAGCTTTACTGAAACACCTCATTAGAACGGAGAGGCTAACTATAGACGAGGCTACATGCTATATAGCCACAATACACACAGAAACCTGTTACAAAACATGGGCAGTGCAGGGAGGGGAAAGCGAGAAAGAGGGTTAAGATTACACAGAGAGAGAGAGAGAGAGAGAGAGAGAGAGAGAGAGAGAGACAGACATGAGAAAGTCAGAAACAAAAGGAAGTTCCTGTCAAAAGGCATAGATAGAGGGGTCAGAAATGAAATGCTCAAAGGAGAATTAATCTGTGATTTTCTTTCCACACGGGGTCGTCTGGTCATGAAATTGCTTGGCCCAATAGTAAAGGTTAAATATTGATAATCCCCTAAGGCTGTGACCGCAATATTTCAACAACCCATTCTCACTTCTGTTCTGTCTGTCTCCATCTCTGAATGAGGAATAGGGTTTTTTCCCCCTCTCTCTCCAAGTCTTTTTATATGTTCTACTCACATCTTTTATGCTTTGCCTTCCCAGTTACAGACAATAAAAAAGTGCCTACATTTCTGAGGATATATAATTGACATGCATTCAGCCTCAAAACCGTAGTGCCAAAACCATACTGTAGCCTTTATTTTCTCCCAGATGAGAAAACTGCAACCAATTTCAGCAGCTGGTGATATGAAATGCGACAAGTACCTCGGGTTGTCACGATACATTATTTAATTATACAAAATTGAGTCCTCATGCTTGGTAATGAGGCAGAAATGCTTTTCATACCACAAATAGGCATGCGCGCACACACAGCGCATACTCACACAAACAATTAAATCTCCCTAGAGTCCCTACACAAAGGCATGCACGCTTGAGGACATAGGATGGCTGTAAGAGACTGTCATGGTGTAATTCTATGGCTAAAGGCTACACTGCAGTGACCGCACGAATGCAACTAGTCACAACTAGTCACAACTCCTGGCAAGTGGCAACAAGACCGTTTTAAGGCCAGTCCACACCAATGCAACTCCTTGCGACTGCCATTGGGGATAATAATGGTTGCATGTTGCAAGGAGTTGCATTGGTGTGTGGGGACGACTGGAGCACGGAATGAAGCAACATGCAAGCTACAGTGATTAGACACAAACACTGTCTGCAGCACAGTTGCACCCACATGCAGCATATTTTTACTGTCGGGGGGAACATTTATTTTTCAAAATTATTTCAAAATTAATGCACTACTTTGTCTGTAGCAAAAAAAGTTAGCAAAAGATGATCTGCAAGCAGCTCACAACACGTAACACCGTGATGTTGTGAGCTTGTAGGTCTGCCATTTCTGCTACTTCTTGAAGCACTTTGAAAGTGAAAGTGGTTATTTTCTGTCTGTAGGTTTTATAGATATTTAGCCGGTGAAAAGGATACAACGGCTTAGCTTGTGACTAAATAATAGCCACATTGGATCCATTGGAACGCGGGATATTTTTTTCCATTTCCTGAAAAGTAAATGGTTCTGAACATACGAGGTTTCAGCACGACGGCGACGATATAGCATATGCAGGCAGACTGAGTGACGACAACACAGGGCTGCATCTGTTCTCCTACAGGACCCTTCCCTGTCCAGGAAGGAATTTACATGGACGGCATCAACCACACTGACAGGAGGACACAGAGAGGAGGAGAAGGAGGAGGGCCATCACATCAACCACACTGACAGGAGAGGGGGGGGAGGCCATATACAGTACTGTACCAAATAATCATAATAATAATAATCATAAATAAAATAAATAATGATAAAGCACTTTACATTCTGACAAATCTCAGAGAGCTACTTCTCTTCCTATAATGTGTCCTAACTAATGTTCATGATAAAATACCACCATTTTTTCCTACTCAGTCTGTGTCTCATAGGAAGGCTGTGGGCAGTTCAGAAACCCGTCCACACCAGTGACATCATCGATGGTGAATCCAAGCCAATAGAAAATGCTTTTCCTGAAAAGTTGCAATGCAAAAGTTGAAGCCATCGTTCTCACGATGATAAAAATCTAAATATATTTTAAAACAATGATGTCACTGGTGGACGGGTGTGCGAACTGCCCAAAGCCCTACAGTATATGAGACACAGACTGAGTAGGGAAAGAATGGTGGTGTTTTATCATGAACATTACTGAGGACCAATTATATGAAGAGATGTTGAAAAGTGGTGAAGTGGTCCTTTAAAAGCAAGGCAAAAGAAATGATTAAAAAGTTAAAAACAGCATAAACAAGAATCAATATCATGGGACCTAGTTTGGCTAAACTAAAATGGTCAGAAAAAGGTAAGGGAAATTAAGAGAATGCTTTGTTAAAAAGTCCATGCATCTTTATGGATTCGTTAAGTTTTCCTGACAATAAAGGTTACAAAAATGGTTGATCTAACAGTACAATTGATTCTGAGAGAGAGAGAGAGAGAGAGAGAGAGAGTGAGAGAGAGAGTGAGAGAGAGAGAGAGATACACGATGAAGGAGGAAACAAAACCAAAACAAAGAGTAACAAAGAAGGACCAACGGCCCTCGGGCCGAATGCGGGTGATGACAATTTGTCGTGAAAGAATTAGCGCAGCTTTCTGCACCGGTGGTGCATGCATGGTGCAGAATTGCATTTACTGGGACGGTTCGTCCAACTGGCACAGATTTGGTCCGGTCCAAACCAGACTGGTCCAGCATGTGGATGCTGGTCGGTGGGCCAGGCAGGCAGGCAGGCTGCACTCACTGGCCCCAGACCAGTGGAAACACTACACAACTAGGACCAGAGCCAGTGAACCAGGCCAGACAACTGATGGCTTTTCAAGGGGTGCAGCAACACTGCGTGTTCGGGCGTGTGTGTGTGTGTGTGTGTGTGTGTGTGTGTGTGTGTGTGTGTGTGTGTGTGTGTGTGTGTGTGTGTGTGTGTGTGTGTGTGTGTGTGAAAAAGAAAGTGGGGGAAAAAAAGGGAAGAATGCAACAGCAGCGGTAAAAACATCCTAAAGTCGAAGTCATGCAGTTGACCTGGAGCTGGGTTCATCCTAGGTTTCGAAATGACCTTTGACTCCTTGTTAAAAGGGCTGGAGAGCTTGTTGGCCACCCTGGCTCCTGAAGAAGACCACCTTGTTACATTCCTGAACTCCTCTGACCGGTTGCCCAGTAATTGGAGTGGAATGTTGAAATCTAAAAAGGCTACTACTTGTGGTTAAGTGCGAGCCAAGCAGTGGGATGCAAGCAAACACCATACATGTACATGGCATGCTGTACAGAAAGACACCGATCAGGTGCTCACTCACGCACACGCACACACACACAAATTAGATAAATAAAAAGTGGACGGAGACATTGCTTGTTTCACCTGACATTAAGATACTCGTGGCATTCTTGTTTAAATGAAGATCTACACTTCTACAGGCATCGCGATGTGATGTGACACGTTGTGTGCTTACTGCAAGTGGTTTATCAAGTGTTGATGCATGCATTCGGGGAGCAGCACACGCACAAAACACACCTAAAATAGAAATAGAAAAATAGAACTCCAAATCCATCACTGACACCGACTGATCCATGCCTCTAAAACAGGGACTTTACCAACCACATCCGTGTACCTCTCAGTGGACTAAATCCCCTTCTTGGGGGAAAAAAAGACCCAGTCATGACCTACACTACAGTGCAGGAAAAGTACAGCTTCTTGGAAGCCGCCCGGCATTTGTGTGTCTTTGGATAAAAGCTTTGTTAACTTTGGAGAGCTCTCTCTCGCTCTCTCTCTCTATCCCTCTCCCCTTCTCGCTCTATCCCTCTCCCTCTCTCTCTCTCTCAAACATCTGGATAAATGTGGTTTGTCCAATAGAAAAGGGGGTTTGTAAGGGGTTATGTCTGCAGCGTGTGACTGGGCCAAAATGTTGAAGCAGGAGCATTAGTGGTTGGAGGATGCCTTGTACAGAGCAAAAAGAAAGAAAGAAAAAGACTTAAATGACATATTAAGTAACTGCAACAAGTGATGGCCGTGTTTTTCTTCTAAATGCAAGCCCTTCACTAAAACAAGGCTCGCAATTCTGAAATATGTTAGGCCTGGATGAATATCAAATATCACTATATTTGATCAAATACCTCACGGACTCTCATTCATAAGCTACATAATACAATTGTTCTTTTTTATGAACTTCCCAATTTGTAACATGGACATCACACTGAAACGATTCATCTTCTATTGAGACTTTCCTTTTCTATAATTTTCTGTTTCTGCTTTCAGTGTTATATATACATATACTTTTTTTTTACTGGTCAATATGGGGGGGTGCGCAACCGACACACCAAAAGTCCGACGTGCGCAAATCACTCTTTGCTCCCCACATGCGTTGGTCCGACATGCGTTGCGTCGTGCTTGCGGTTAGGGTTAGGTTAGGGTGTGGGACTGGGAATGACTGTCGGACTGTTAGTATGTCGGAACTTATGCCTGTACTCAATATGGGCACAGTAACATTTCAGATGCTACCCTCACTAACTTATAGCACCTCTATGAGGGTCATCTCAAAAGGTAGAGACCACCAGCTATTGTTTTTGCTTTGTTTGTTTTACAAACTATAACCCTGGATATCGCTGTGTCTCTCTTTCTTTTCCCCCATGATTCATTGTGACAGCTCTGTGAGATATGGATCTTGTACTGTGTGTGTGTATATTGTATGCATTTGAGTTGGACTACCGTTTATGAAACAAATTGCACCTCAGGGACATTAATGTTTTACCCTATGCTATGCTAGTATGAGATGTTTGATTAATAATCATCAGTAATGCTCCTTGGGGCGCAGATCTCTGCCAGGGCTATACGTCAGTCATGGACAGCAGCCAGAATTCTGTGAATCGAATTACAGGCAAACAGTGTATGAAAACATGAGTCATGTGACATTTGCAGCATTAGTAGTGGCACACTCTACGGGAAGTGAAATTTTGGCTCTGCATTGTTCTGATGTGCGACTCAAATTTGGGGTAGATCGGACGTTCGTGATTCTTGCCATTTCTTTGCAAAACGGGCCCTTTATCACAAACTTTGTACACCAATCGTAGCCAATCGGAATGGATTATGAACAATCTGACGGACACATAATGAGCACATGATGTCCATGGAGAATATGTGATATTATAATAATACTAACCATATGCGACCTCAAAACATAATTGGGAGAATTTGTGCGAGTGTAAACTACTTCTTCTGGTGTGACCGGCTTTTCTTTCCACTCGAATGTCCCTTCCTCTACTATACCCTCTAGTTAGTAGACTCATGTGCCTCGTGAACGGACAGCCGTCTCTCTGCATATGGGAAAGTAGGTGCTATGCAGCGTGGAAATAGTTTGCTCATTGGCACGACAGAGCGGAGACGTCATTGAGCGCCGCTGGACCTACATTAATTCCAACCTTTGTGTGCGATCTTCATGAGTGACAGTCCCACGTTTATTCTGCCATCATCCTGTCTTCTCGCACCGCCTTTAAACTAACTCTACGCTTTGTTTGCACAGGATCGCATAAACCCCAGTTATTTGTTTTTAAACCTACTTTCACCATGCTATGTTACTTGGAAACCATGCCGTTATTATATTATATTGTTGTATTTCTATCAATACAAAAAATATATTATATACATTGGTGCTCCACACATTTTGGTGGGGGAGCAACAAACTTTTTCTGGCGCTCCTATTCCTAACTTCCTTTTTGAAGTTGGGAGCACCAATGCTACCAAAGTAAAAAAATAAATAAACAAACAAAAAAGTGAATTTCAAGCTCTGAAAGGTTGCTTGTGAGTAAATGGTATACTGTCAGTCACACAGTCTATACTCCCATCATTCACAGTGACAAGAGAGGCAGGTTGGAAAAGACAGAGAGGGGGGTATGGGAAGAAGAGTGGGAGACTGAAAGAGATGTTGATAGAGGAGGAGAAAGTGTATGAGAGAGAGAGAGGGAGAGAGAGAGAGAGAAAGACAAGTTTCAGAAATGGAGAGCACATTTTCAGATGAAGGTGAGAGATTTGGCTGATGTGAAGTTTGCTTTCCACAGGGAAGAACCACATTCCTTCATGAGCTCTCAAAAAGCCCTTTGGAGTTGTCCCTTGAGTCGAGAGCCCCACCAAGCCCCTTCCACCAACAACATATTAATCAGCTTCTGTTTCAGTTTCTGTCCATACAATCAGCTATAAAACAATTTGCATTCGGTAGAACAAGACACTGTTACACTGCTACAGTACACTGACTTGACCGTCAACAAAGTGGAATAGTAAGATTTAGGTAAACACAAAAACTCACTTTCTCTCTCTTTCTCTCTGTCTGTCTCTCACCAACTTGTTGTGATTTGCCACTTTTAATTGTCACATTTAATTGAATTAATGAATCTACTCCAGTTGCTTAAGTTGCCATTTTAGAGCTTCTTCACATTGGACTGCTATGAATTTGTGGCAGAAATTAAAACCTGCTCTTGGTGGATGTGGAGGAGCTGCTGGAGGTGGGGTCGAGGCGAGGGTCTACTGGAACTTTCTATGGCTTTGGTCTTCATTTAGCTTGGACTGCACTGCAGTGACTCTGTGAAATCGACTTGCCTTTAAAAAAAGAATAGGCTACAAATCACTTGCTCACCACATCCCTGCGTGAGTGTCTCGTAATGCATACAACAGCAGATGGATTAAACAAGTGAAGCCAGTGAAACAATGGAATCATTTATGCAAACTGAGGAGCAGATGAGTTGGTTATTTTGTGTTTTGCTTTGAATTTTCACAACTTCCCTGCATTCCTAGTGAAATTCTTGCATAATAGCCATTTAATGGCATTTCCTCAATTGAGTTCAGTTACGTTTCATTGAGGACAAAGTGAGACACACACGCACGCACGCACGCATGCACGCACGCACAAGGCTATTACGTAACATAAGTATACAAACACACAGTCCATCAAATGTTATGCTTAAGCATTTGAAAAATCTACAGAGAACATGAAAGACTTCCATATAATCCTCAAAGCAGAGGTAGTTATGGAAAATTATAATTACTGTGTTTAACTTGTGATTTTCAAAAAGCCCCCTTTGAAGACAAGACATTATAAAATCTCAACCCGACACTACCCTGGTCCCAGCCTTGATCTGGGGCAAAACAACATTATCTCTAACAACGCTCTTAAGTCATTTCTAATAGAGGGAAAACATCTTATGCTAGGAAGGAATGACACCAGCTCTGTGATCGCCAAGAAATGAAATTCAAAGAAAATGGAAATGGTCTATCTGAGATCATTTTAAGATCTCCCACTCATGTTTTGAATGGGTATAATGGACATAGAAACAGAAGTCAAACTTTGGTCGCTCTGCAGGGAATTTCACCCCACTCATTGCCACCGTGCATAACGTGATAATTATAATGTAGATTACAGCTGGAGTAAACAACTGTCACAGACGGCCTCTGGTTCTAGAGGACACCAGGAATCTGTCTTCTGTCTTCAGTACAGCAGCTAAACCCAAAGAGGACATCTAGGCTATATAAAAACTTTAAGTGCATAGCGATACATTGCCCCAAGCTAGCAAGCTGCGGTCTTAACAACATGGGCCTGGCATTGCCACTTCTCTGGGCTGCTGTACATTTACGGCTACTATTTTGGACCACTATATATTTTTTCATGGCCATCAAATGAGGGTAGCAGACACGGCTGTAGTTCCATCACCAAGAAAACGATAGGCTGAGAGATCCTTGAACAAGGTAAGGAACTGACCACTAGGCTGCTGTGGTTTCTCTTAACAAGCCCCATGACAGTCAATTAAGCTTTTTGGTGAGTTTGTTAAGAAATCAGTTCCACCCTCACCCAAGAGGGACAATAAAGTCTCAAGTTTGAGTCAACATGGAAACGAATGGCTTGGCTACAGTATGTCCTGGTTAACCGCATGCGTGATGACAAGTGAATCGTCTCTAAACCCAATGGTAAGGACTGGGAGGAAACAACTGCTCAGCAATGCACTGTGGATGTTTTGTGGCATTAAAAGGAATGTGGAGTGTCTTAACGCTCACCGAGGTAAACGAGCAAGCTTCCCCGATAGGCTACCAACAGCGAAACGAAGTCACTGAGACGAGAACGAATATCAGCATTTATACGCCTAGCTTTGACGCTCCTATTCTCAGAGAGTAGACTTTGACCAGAAGAACTCTGACTGTCTGGGTCTGTGACTACTTTGTTGAGCTGATGGTGGTGGTACTGTTACCACCATCAAGCGTTCAAAAGAACAAGGCAGACAAAGCACAGGGATCACATTTATGGAACATGTATAGACACTTACGTTTGCTCCTTTTATTAGCTCAATTTCATACCGTCTGTTTTATTTTAATGGGACATAATGTAAAGTTCCCTTCCAACTACCAGGGTACCACCCAGTGGCTGCAGGCTCTGAGCCACCCATATGCTAACTCACTGCCATCAGCAGGAACATAAAAGTCACCATAACCAAATCTCATCAGTGTCTTGGCAACCCCTGAAAAAAAACAGCACAAACTTTAAAGCTCTAAAGACAACACACGCAGGCACGCACGCACGCACACACAGCCCATGAGCCATTTAAAAAGCACGAATCACCAGACTGCTAAATCAAGTTAAAAGAACACCTTATGTAAATCATACTGCAGTAACCCTGGGAAAATAATAATTCAAATGTATAATGTGTTGAAAGTGATTTTTTGCCATGTTTCTTTGTTATTTATTTCTCTTTTCTTTTTCTTTTTTTTTTAATTTTACTATGTTTTATTTTGAGTTAGTGTTTGTAAACAATTGTAAGTATTGCCTATGTTAAATGTTTGTCTGTGTCGGACCCCAGGAAGACTAGCTTTTGTCAAGGCAAAAGCTAATGGGGATCCTTATAAACAATAAACTGCTGAAGCATTGAGCCATGCATATGAAAAGTGGGAATTTATACCTGATGCTATTTTTTTAATAAATATTTATCAAGGAATTTAACCATGCAAATGACACTGTCAACGTATGCATAAACCTGCAGCTATTTTCTTATCCATTTTATCCATGCATCTTCTCCATTTTATACCCTTTTCCCTATTTCTGGGGGCGGAAGTTGCGGGATTTGGGCGGAAGTACGGCTCAAGGAAATGACGTTGACGCTTTACAAATCTTTTTACATCTCCGCGAATGAAAGTGTTGTGATTGGTCGAAACAATATCGTACCCGGGGGAAATACATCTGACGGATGTTCCGGCACGACACTTCCGCAGATACCGTCTCTGCCAGACTGAAACTTCTAAATAAAATTCCTCACTTTCATTCTCTTTTTTGTCTATTGTTATGTAGCTCTGTGAAGCACTTTGGTTCGACCTTGGTCGTTGAAAATGCTATACAAATAAAGTTTGATTTGATTTGATTTATCTAACTTTTTCACCCTTAAAGGATAAATAATGAAAATGAAAAATCATAAAGTGCTTAAAGCAGTTTATGATTTTTCATTTTATTTTTTGTATGACTTTTTTCCCCCACATTTTGAGGAGGCCATTCATTCTTACCAGACGTATTGAGTTTGCTGAATTTGGAGAAGTGCTCTGGCCAGTTGCAAAGACCTGGGGCCCTATTTTCGCCAGTCCCTAAACTTATTTGCCTTTTTTTTTTTTAACTACGGTGTATTGAAAAACATTTTAAAATTGTTCAACTAGTCTATCTACATCGACACTTTGGGAGCTTGTAAAATTCAAAAACATTTTCTAAATAGTAAAAAAAAGGCAAAGAAGTTTATGGATAAGGGTTAAGGCACTGGCAATTGGCAAAGATAGGGCCCCTAGACTCCAAGCCTGGAAGGATGCAAAGTACCACACCTACGACTTTCATCACAGAACAGGAAGCCCAGCTGACATGCATCTAGGCCCAGAAAGAACTCTCCCGTGAATGTGGCTACCTTGGAACGGTCTGTGGGACAAACATTTCAGTCGTTTTTTTCATAACCACATTATCCCCGGAGTCCCTATTTTGGGCATGTCATCACGGTCACGGGGCGTACAATTTCAAGAGTTTTCCAGAAACGCTCAACATGTTTTTAAAACAGCGGATATACCAGCTTGTAAAACAGGGCTTATGGGATTAAATTAGACCGATTGTTTAGTGTCTCACTTTTCAATATGGGCTCATTATATGCTGTACGGTTTTGATCGCTGCTTTTACGTTTTGCCTTATTTGCTCCACTCAATTTGGCTTATATCACACACGAAGGAAAGGCCACAAGTTAAGTAATTCTATTCCCCACAGTGTCATTGTGGAAGTTATCAGGGGCCGTGTGGTCATTACCTTTTCACTCTGCATTAGACGGCTACGGCTGACACGAAGTGTGTCGCTCTTTTGCGTTTCATCCGTTCCCTTTGTGTAACAAAACAAATGCAGTTAATGGGGGATAATTATCCTCTCTGGAGAGGTTGTTAGGAGCCTCTCTGCCATGGAGGCGCTAATTGGTGATGCTAATTGCACTTATTATCTAATGACGAGGTTGTTTAGATGGAATGAATTCCCAGATCAATTCACATTGTCCTGATGAACCGGGATGGGAGGCCGGGCGGGGTACACACAGCACAACAAATAAAATAAACAGACCCGACATTTATTTAAACTAGGCTTGAATATCACCAAAAACAATTGTTACACAAGAGAACACGCAAATCAATAGTTTACAATCACACAGGATTAACCCTAGCATTCGCCTTTTTGGTCATAACAGGCAAGCATTAGGCAAAGACAAGCTACCATTCGCTCCAAAATACCCGATCTAGAAACTCACAAAGCTTGAAGATCTTAGCAAACGGCTATTTTCGGATAAGAGATTTGGGGCTCAATTTTCATCACCGCTAAACCCCTTATCCCTAAACGTCTTTGCCTTTTTTTTGCTATTTTGAAAAACATTTTTAATAGTTCAACTAGCCAATCTACATTGACACGTTGTGAGCTTGTAGACTGGCCATTTTAACTACCGGTATTCAAAAATGTTTTGCAAAATAGTAAATGAAAAGGCAAAGAAGTTTAGGTATAAGGGCTTTAGTGGTGACGAAAATGGAGCCCTTGGTGTAGAAGGAAAAAGGAGGGGGAGTCCTGGCCCGGGGTCTCTGTTCAATGAAGTGGTTAAGAGGCCTATTTGGGCAAACTAAAACGTAATAACACAGAAATATATTATATAAATTCCGCTGAAATGTATTTACTCTACAATTTCTATTTGCAAATTTACATGCTCAATCTATTCTAGAAGTCAGAGCACCCAGGTCGCTCTCTGGCTCTCCACTCATGTGAAAACCATTAGCCCTTTATTGACCCCCTAAACCCAATTAAAGGAACCACCGCGCATGTTAAAAACAGATAAACAAACAGTAGGCACAGTTCGCCTCCGCACACTAGGAAGGGTTGTTTGTTTTTGCCAGCCCACAGGGAATTACCACCCGGATGATTGTTTTGGCATAGAGGCTGGATGTGATGTCAGTTAGGTGTTGTTTGCGTCCATCACAGGGCTGTCTTGGGAGTTGTGCCTACTAGTATGTAGAGACCGACCAATATATCGGTTTGGCACTGGTTA
Source organism: Protomyctophum bolini (assembly GCF_963924005.1). Classification (NCBI taxonomy): domain Eukaryota; kingdom Metazoa; phylum Chordata; class Actinopteri; order Myctophiformes; family Myctophidae; genus Protomyctophum; species Protomyctophum bolini. Next base: position 11,097,534 of record NC_137880.1, on the reverse strand, counting down.
GTGGTTATTGACAACATTGGTATCGGCAATTATGCAGCAAATTTAAAAAAAATAGCAGATGTACAAGCTCACAACACGGATCACATCACACGTTCCTGACTTAGTAACCATTTTCGGTCAAAAACGTATTTGTTTATGTTCATTTTTTTTGTTTGGTCATAAATTACGTTTTTCAAAGCGATTAGAAAATGTTCAAACATCGATAATCGGTTTGAGGACTTCTGGATCTGGATTGGTCAGGTTCTACTTGTATGAACTCCAACATGACGCAAGATTCTGCATAAATGAAGGTAATGTTAGAGGAGCTGGCTACGTTGTCTTTCCTTCACCTCACACTCACTAGCCATGGTTTACATGACACTCGTACTTCACAAGCGTCATGGCACAACTTCAGCTTTGGCACTGCTACATTTACAAAGCAAATGTGTACTGTACACATAAACGTTCCGATTTCAAATATAAAGTGCTCACCCAAGGTGCCACGGATGTTAGAATTTTGCTGGGTCGGCTATTAGCACCCGTGCATTCCGCGTTGTTCAATAACAACATTTATCCGAGCACCAGTTTCTTGGTTTTATCGCCATGGGCTTTCAAGTTTCAACTACACGCCACATGCACTACACGGAGATGCATTGCTGAATCGATTATTTTTAGAACAGAATAAGTAGTATTTTTCCATCTGGCAAGCCCCACTCCACTGCCATATACACAGTCTAATCCGTAGTACACAAACTAGCCCTGCTGAGCACTTTGAAGTGTTGAGGGACAGCTCAACTAATGCCAGCACCATTTCAAAACTGCCCTCGCACCCGTGAGGGCAGTTTGGAAATGGTAACTTTCCCCCACAGTGTGCAGACTCCACCTTCCTAAGTTATGACGCAGCACCAATACATCGGTCAACTTCTGAAGGCGACCTTCGCAACCCGACTACGGATAAGCGGTTAAAGATGGATGGATGGAACTTCTGATGGCCAAATACGATTGGGGAAAAAAGAAAAGCTTTTTTTCATATCCTTTAACAGGAAGTGTAGAACGGGTCTGCTAGTGTATGTGTGAGAGGAGGAGAGTGTGTTTGCCAAAAATCACACTTCTATGACTGGCTGGGCTGGTGCAACAAAACGTGCACATGTGTGTGTCATTTCAGCATCGGTCCCGCGCTTGTTCTCGCACTGCCGGCGCACTGCTGCTTTAGTGTCTGCATGCCTCTTCCGAGATTGTATGGCTATAACAACGGTTATTATTTTTTTATTATTATTACTACTTGGAACGATGCAAGTTGGAAATGTATGGCCCACCCAGTTATTATGTCCGTGTCCCTTTTATGCCCATATATGGAGTTCTTTGTCAGGCATGCCCAAATATGGAGTCTATGCAGATGTCAGAACAACATTGTGATGTAAGAACAGGCCAGCTCCATATATGGAGATCCAGTCTTACTGATATTAATCCATCTAATATTGTCCAAGGAGAATAAGGATGCCACGGTACAGTACGTCACTGCAACATCCGATTCAGCAAGGGCTGGCCTTGCAAGGGGTCTGTCAATAATACACAATACATAAGAAAATGTCACTTGTGTCAATTAAAAGAAAAAGTAATCCCACGATGTTTTGCATGGTCGAGAGCTTGTAGATTGTCGGTTTTTGTTTTGTCATACAAAAACGCATTATACATCTTATAGGAATTGTTTTCTTTTTTTTGGGGGGGGGGGGGGGGGGGTGGACAAACGAATGAGTCAAGAGGGAACACTTCTTGCAGGATGTTCAATTTCTAACAGACTAAGAAGTTAAAAGATTACGTCAGTCTGTCAGGTTTCAAAAACTTGTGATCAGTGAAGTGTGACTAGAATGCCCATGTGTGTGTATGACGTCTGTGCTGATGTAATGCCCACTGTGTGTGTGAGTGACTCATGCATGGTGGTTTATGCTAGAGCCTGACCCATACCAGATTGTGGGTTCTGATTCCTAGACCACACAGATTATCAATGTTTTGATAATCTATGTATTAAAAAAAACATAGTTCTGATTAAAGTTTGTATTTCAGAACATTTACTGGATACTATTTGGTTTAGCCCTATTCAACCATTTGCTAAAATAGATGATCTGCATCTACTTTATATATAATTCTTTACATTATTAATTCATTGAAAACTCAATTTAGCATGTCTAATAGACTCAAAATAGGGACGTCAGTTGTATGCGGTTAAAGAAATTGGGGCACATATGCTGCCCAAATACAAATACTGAAAAAAGGTCAAATAATGGCTGATATATTGGCCAGAATGATATATCGGTTGGGCTCTAATTTTTACTACGTGTTCTTCCTTGGCCTTCTCACAGTTGGGGTTGTCTAACTATCACTCTTTTCTCGTCTTCTAGCTCTGCCCTGCTGTCTATGCCTTATAAATACTTACATCTGGCGCACCCCGTCATACCAGCTGTTTGACGGCCAAGCAAGATTTTATGTGAATTCACCTAAAACTTTACTTTTTTTACAGTTGGAAAAATGAGATGAGGAAACGGTTTAAAAGTGGGAAGAGGAGAGAGAACTTACATTTTTGCCAATTGCAAACTTATCAAATTCCTAATACGGCATTAGAGTCTGCAGACTCTGCACCTAATACTGGCCAGTTTTTGGCAGCTGAAATGCTAACACAGTATGTGTAGGTGTACTATGTGTGTGTTAGGGTTACAGAGCGCTTTTGTGAAGCAGACTGCTACTTGGTGAGAGAGAGAGAGAGAGAGAGAGAGAGAGACTGCACGTCTGACTTTACTCAGCATTTATGATTTATGGTGGAGGGATCTCTGAATTACAACACGCACATTCACTCTAGCACACACACTCAATCCCACACACGTCCACACAATCAAACACTTGCTCATTCACCCACACCGCGTACTCAAACTAACAAGTACAAACATGCACACACACACAAAAAGGGAGGCCTGTGAACCTGGGTTCATCCAATATGTCTAAGGATTCAGCTCACACACACACGACACACACACACACACACACAGCATGCTGGCTGACCCTGAAGCATGGCTTTCCAAGGAGATGGAGAGGTGGAAAACCGGGTACTGAAAAAGTTAAATCGTCTCTGTGTGTCTTTCTCTTAGCTCCAGCCCCGGAGACCTATATGAGCACATGCCAAAGAAGTATCAGTGAACAGCCAAACTCACTGTCCCATCAGAACATTAACTTCCCCTGTCTGAGATGATGTCCTATCCTGAGACTCCCGTTACAGACTCACTTCTTTGACACATCATCATGGGTGTGTGCATTGGTGGGTGGCTAGTACTGGGTACCATGCACAAGGAGAAAGAGGAGCCTACTGTTCTAAGTAACATTAGATGATCTTCAAAGTATTGACAGAAAAAGAGTTTCCTGTAAATCAGTTCATATTTCCTTTATAAAGTAGCCTACGTACATGACATGTTTTGTGTACAGTATGTGGCTAAACCGTGAACAAAATTGCAAGTGGATTTATAATCCTAATGAGAAATAGAAAATACTTTAATGTACAATAATCACAGATAAATCATAGCTGCCACAATGGCAGCTGTTGACTTGGCTGTAGACTGTGACCTTCTGCCAAGAGAAGTCAGTCCAAAGAAAAACTTCTGAGAAAAACACTGCAGAAACACTACACACACACACGTACACACACAGTCACAGACTACACAATCAAAGTCTCTCAAGTGTGGAGACTGTTTGGCACGTTCCCGAGAAGTAATTGAATTAGTCAGGTGAACGTCAGTTTGAGTGTAAGAGCTAGAGAAAAAGAGAGAAAGTGTTAGTGAGTACGTGTGCGTGTGTGTGTGTGTGTGCAGTACACGCGCAGGAGAGTTAATGAGAGGGAACAGATAGGAGACGGGGGCAGTAAATCCAGCCTGAAGGTCTGTCCATTTGAGTGGTTCTAGTTACTGTGGTGATATGTTGAGTGACGCCCTCAAACGCCAGCCACCCCGCCGGCCCAAACAAAACAAAGTCTGTTCCCTCGACAGTGGGTATGACTAAAACACACACACACACACACATCAACCCACCATTACTCCTGTGCACATGCACACGCCACACACACACACACACACACCCCGCTAGGAATACCTCACTCCTGCGCAGCACTGTCTGTACAGCCAAAAGTAACATGGGCAGCTTAAAAGCAAATAAATCATCCGATCAACCTGCTCTCATTAAAGCCTGCTAGTACAGTATGACTGTCGCATGCACGTACGCGTCTCCCTTTGTCTGACAGAGAATGGAAGAGGAGGCAGGGGCGATAGGCAGCAAATTGCAGGTTCTCTTTTTCTTAAGAGTGATAGAGAGCTAAATTAAAAAGGAAAAAGGGAGAACAACAGTCATCTGCTGCAGCTGAGAATGATCTGTCCCCTAAGAGCTTTCTCTTATCATTCCATTCTCTTTTCATCATGTCCCATCTCCCAATTCACCAGATTCTTACATCTCAAATGTTATAGCAGTATAGGCCAGTGGTTTCCAACCAGTGGTCCGGGGACCACCAGTGGTCCATGAGGGGGTTCCATGTGTTCCCCAGTTAAATGACGGAGAGTTGGTAAACAAACCTTTTTCATATTACATACATATACATTACATAATGCATATGTTGGTTAGACATACCAACAGTCCTACAGTCATGAGTCCGACAAACCCTTGCCGGTTACAAATCACAGTGGCTTCCATGTGCGGTTAGGGTTAATAGGTCCCGCACAGAGTACAGAACTCTGATGCTGGCCTTCAAAGCAACCAAAGGTTTGGCACCCACATATCGTAGAAGTCCTACAAACCCTCCCGCGCGTTCAGATCAGCCAACGCAGGGAAGCTGGAAGTACATTCACTAAAAACGCCGGGACAAATTCTTCTCCCTTCTGGCTCCAAAACTAGGAATGGAATGCACAATCTTCCACCATAGTCTGAAAACCAACCTCTTCAGACTCCATCTTAGCCTGCTGTAGCACTTGCCCTAGCCTCGACGACCTTACAGTACATGCGTATGCAAAGGCTCAACTTAATTTAGATAGCATCTAATGTAGATCACTCAGTCTATGAGTTTCACTGTTAGGTTCTGAGCTTACGTACGATTCTTGATGACTATCTTCTATGTATTTGATGTATCATCATGTTTTGTTCTTGCTTACTGTAAATCGCTCTGGATTAAGAGCGTCTGCTAAATTGTAAATGGTTAGGGTTTGGGGTAGGGTGTCGTGACTCATGACTGTAGGACTGTGTTGGGTATGTCTCTAACCCATGCATCCCTGGTATGTATGCTGTTTTCTGAAGTTTATTTGTATTGTCTTGGTATGTCCACCTGTGCCAAAATGCATAACGCGCAGACACAACAATAGTACAGTACAGTCACAACAAAGTTAGACTGTATTGTGTGCATTCTGCAAATATTGTGCTGCCCTAGCAAAATAGTGAAGTGTGCGTGTGTGTACATGAACGTGCGTGTGCGTGTACACGAACGTGTGTGTGCGTGTGTGTGTGTGTGTGTGTGCATCTGTCTACAGGAAACCAATCTGACCCTAGGGATTAGTGGCTGACTTGGTGAGTGACTCTCATTCTGTTCCAGATGTTTATCACGTCATAAAAGGCCCCACTCCCCCTGTACGAAGTAGGTACGAACACGACCGCCTTTCAACACACACACACACACACACACACACACACACACACACAAACTTTTGTTTCCTGCTGCTGCTCCTCTGGTACCTGCTGTGTTAGACTGTAGACATTGATAGGAAATCACCTCAGCATCTGATACTGTGTCACTGTCAAGAATGAGGAGGCTTCAAGTGTGTGTGTGTGTGTGTGTGTTGACCATGGGAATGATAAGAGACACACGCATGCACACACACACGCTCATCTCACACACAACATTGCAACTAATTGAGGAAACTCTGTCTGTCTGACTGTCCTGTCTATGTGACTATGACTATGTGCATCCATTTTTCTCCTCAATGGGTTGGCCAATCAAAATTAAATTGCACATGGGCATTGTGCATTGGCAAGAACTGAAGCTGATTTTTCCATTTCCCAAATTTTAAGCCGTTTGTTAGCTTTTTTTGTGGGCAGTTGCATCCCCGGGTACTTACATAATCCACAAAAATCAGTTTTGGCCCTTGAGGTAAGCTTTTATAATTTGAAAAATACCTTACTTACATGCAGACTATTCCATAACTTTTCAATGGGCTAAATCTTATAGAGTATAGACAATGTTACTTGTTGCTGTTAAGACATCGACATTAAGGGCTAGATTTTGAAGGTGCGTTTTACCTATTACAGTAATATGAGCTGGGGGCGTGAGGTATGTCATATTGCAATTTTAAGCATGTTAAGAAGCGCTTTCGACACCCCGTGGAGTGCGCAAAACGGCCTTGAATTAGTCATGGGAGTGTTTAAGGCGTGTTTGAGAGTTACCCAATCAACATGTCCGTACTATTTTCTTTACCAGTCAGCTGATGTCACATACGGAATGCGCACTTTGGGGATCGTTATTATTACATTTCTTCAGGCTGGCACCATAGAAGACATGACATATGACTTTGTCACATTTGGGTTAATTATTCCTATTGCACTGCATGCTGTCACCTTTATGCCTCAAAATAAGTTGTTTCTATTGAGAAACACCAGTAAAATTATATTTTAATTTAAATTATAATTATATTATATTTGAAATGAGTAATGAGTTGAATGCGTGGTGCGTATGCCCGTGATGGTATGGTCTTCGCTCGTAGCATTTTATTGAAGAAGACTTGGATCGAGTGTGATACAGCGTATGAAAGCAAACCTCTCAAGGATTATGGAGATGTTTTTATTTATTTTTAAGGTTGAGAAATGAAATAATTATGGTCGTTTCTAATCTCAACCTTTCAAAAAGAATGGATGCGTCTTTTGCTGGCTGTTGCCATGTCTCATAGAAACAAGTAAATAGGTCTATAAAAATAATCCCAAAATAAGCGCATATAACAGGGGTCTGTAACCTATTTTAAATGAAGTGCCATGTTTTTATTTTCTAGATAGTGAGTCTGCTATATCCAGATTAATTTTAATGACACCACATTAAAATAAAAAACATATTTTGATTGTCCACAAATATAAAGAAAATTTAAATATTTTCTTGCACATTGTTATAATGATCATTATATATCCGCCTGCAGTCAGAGTTCATAGTTTTAATGAATGAATGTGATTCATTGTGAGCTGGTAGATCTGCTATTTTCAAAAGTAACATTTTAATTACATTTTTGTATTAGCCGTCCTTAAGTTGGGCAAATGCATTAATCTGGGGATCCTTGACATGGGAATGTGCTGTGTGAGGATCACTGGTTTAAACAACATTAGGAGAAACCTTTAGAAACAAGAAAAGCAACCACAACTACCAATATTTACAAGCAACTTTACAGAAAAAGAAGCCGCTTATAATAAACAGACTTGGCAACACTCCAGCAGCGTCCCAGAGCCGCTCAAGTGTAAAATCAAACAGTGCTTTAAATTCTTTTTGCGTTTATGAGGTGCCTAGACCCACGTCTAATCGTTATGCGCAGGTCAAGGGGTTTAATAGCAAATTGCGCAAAGCGAAAATAATTAACATATGGACACTCCCACAATGCTAAAATATTCAGCAACGTCGTATTCCATATGTGTGTGCGTTCAACACGGGACGATAAGGCTTTCATAATACGATTGTGCGCAGAGCGAGGCCAATTTATGTATTACCACATGGTAAAACGCACCTTCAAAATCCAGCCCTAAGTCAGCTAAACAATTAAGTAGACGTGTCTGTCTGTCTGTACGTGCCACCTGTCTGTGTGAGCCGTGCGCAATCAATGGGAATGGGAACACTGTGGCTGTGTGGCACAAGTCAGAGCGCACTGTACCATACAGTACAATACAGACTACAGCTACAGCATACATGCAATCCATCCTTCTCATTCCACTATCAGTCTTTACAGTTGCTATGGTCCTGTTACCACAATAGACTCCAAGTCCAGTCCTGCTCTGACAAGTCAGCGTCGTGTACCAAAGGTATTACTAATACTTGTAGTGTTTTGAATTCATAACGCGGAGCGCAGATGCGAGTCGAATAGACAAGAAAAAACCAAAGAAAGCATGCTCTGGCAGACACTATCTGTACATTTACAACTCTATATGGCCTAGAAAACATCAACTTCTGGGAATCGTTGAGAGAAGTTTCGGAGTGAATACGGTCCAGGTGTTGCAGAGCAGTGGAGGAGGACGACATATGGATCAGATGTTGCCCCGTGCATACTCGAACGTGTCTTTTTACGCCTCCTTACCAAAGCAAAGTAGCCTTAATGCGCTGTAGTAGCTTGTATTAATGCCCACTTTGGAGATGTTGCTGCTTTGACAGCAGCGCAGGAATGCTCAGCAACGGCACGGGGGAGGAGGAGAAAGAGGAAGAAGAAACAAACAAAAAAAAAGTTCTTACCGAGATATTGTCGGATGTCCAGTAAGATTTTAGGGGGTCCTCCGTTCAGCTGGTAAAAGAGGGAGCCAAAACAGAAGAGGAACAACGTAGCCATGCAAAAACCATAACCTCGCAAGGAAAAACGCAGCGGAATAATAGCAGACAGCGCGCTATACTTCTTGTTGTTCCTAGTCTCTCTGATGTGGTTCGGAGTCTGATTGTTGTGAAGGGGACTGTTGCCGTAATTCTTCATCGTCTCCTCCTCACAGAGCGCCGCAGCTGGAAGCGGTAGTCACCCATCCGCGTGTGGAAAGTGAAACTTCTTGCTTTGATATCATCTGAAAACGGACACCTCAAATCGGAGACGCGGCCAGGCAGGCAGCTAGGCAGGCACCCTCCTCCGCCGCCACGAGTTGTTTTGCGCACACACCGTTTCGCCTGCGCTCGGTCGGTCTCCCTCGCTCGTGCTTCGTTGTACAGTTGCTTCCTTCCAATGAAGTTATGGGTCCATCCTTCTGCTCGGATTTTCTTTTGGGGGTGTGGAGGGGGGGACGGGACGGCGGCGGTGTCAGATTACTGAACGTGGAAGAAAAACTTCCACCTCACAAGATTTTGGTTTGAGTCAAATGCGTAAAACAGCGTCACCTCGTGTTGAGGCCAGGGAGAGGGGAGCATGGATGGACACTCCAAAATGAGACGAGTCTCCCTCTCTGCTCTCTTTCTATCTGCAAAGTGTTTGTTTCATAAAAATCCAATGTTATGAGCTACTTCCTGTCAAGTGGTGTGGACTGTGGAGTTTGGAAGTGCTCGTTGAATATCACTCAAGAGTCAACGACGGCCAATGCGTACCACCTGTTTTGAATTAGCACATAATGCAGGAGGCAGCAGGTAATTCTTTACTGATAAGGAGTGCTTCCAAACTCTGACACTTAGAAAAATAATCTGCAAGGAATTTCTGCAAGGAAGTAGCTCATAACATTAACATGTCTACAGTCTATACTACAGTGGATTTTTATGAAACAAACACTTTGCAGATATAGCAGGGGTTTTCAACAGGTGGTCCGTGGACCACTGGTGGTCCGTGGAGGCATCATTCACACACTTACAGTATTGGCTTCCTCGTTGACTGACAGCTATAATGTGACTCCCGTCCATTAACTGTGTGTGTGTGTGTGTGTGTGTGTGTGTGTGTGTGTGTGTGTGTGTGTGTGTGTGTGTGTGTGTGTGTGTGTGTTCTTTCCCCCTAGGCAAGCTGCAAGGAGTATTTTACCACAAGTTATGTGTATCATGCCTTTCCTCAGCAACACCGCACCTTCAGGGTACACCTGTACTTAAGCTCTGCAGACTGCATAGCACTTAGCTACCTCCCCAAAGCCTATGGCTATTTTACTTTCGCCAGCAGCAGTGCAGAACTATTCAGCCTGACCAAATGTAATGTCACTGGGCATTTCATATCAAAGACTCGCAAATTGATGTATTTGGTGCAGACCCCCATTTGAAAAGATGTACGTGCCAATTTTAAGATGTGATATGATGCGTTGTGAATTTGTAGATCTTTTTATTTTTACAGAGCCAAAAAAGAGCCACAAAATAAAACAGCTTTGTGGCCTTTAAGTGTTTAACGCTTTGCTGGATAACCTCTTGATCCCCATCAAGGACCCCTGGGGGGGAGATTATCTTGGGTAAATGAATGGTAAATTAGTCTGACACTCAGTATCAGGAGATTTGCTTCAGTCCTGACTTCTTTCCAAGACATTAATTGTAAGGCGAGGGTAAATAACTTACACCAGATTACATTATCATATATCTCAGGATTACTACAATAAATCAAATGTATACAGCCAGGTGGAGTCATAATTGTTGACATGTTCACATCATCTACCTTTTATAGCCTCCTACTGTAGATTCCCTAGAACATAAAGTGGATTTCAAAAAGATAATACTCAAAGGCCAAAAGAGCTACTAAAGAGGATTCTCGTTCCAGGTGACAAAACAAAATGTCACTGAGCTGAAAGAGAAAAGGAAAACATATTAAGCTTTATAAGTTTATAGAAATTGTACCTCCACTGAGAAAGGTGCACTAGACATATTGGAAGCAAGCTGCAACTGACATTTTTCATTACAATGCACTTTTCACAAAGCCCTGCTGCCTCACAATTTCCTCCCGAGTTATTTTCAATTGGATGAGCAGTTACATCTGTAAAAGAGATAGCTGGGACATAGACGGTGACTGCTCTCATAAAGGCATACAGAAGTGCTTACTGCTTACCGCCTGCGGCCTTACCAACTACATAAAGCAGGGGAAATGCTCCTCCAAATGTGTACACTTCCCCGCAGCTCAATTCATACTGTAAGTAAGCATTAAAATAACTTTACTTTACTAATACTGTGGCTATATGTTTAACTGACAACAGCTGTGCAACAACTAATGCCAGATAGCCAATGAACCTGTTCTGAAACCGGTTTTGTTGGCTTGATCCTGACCAGATGTGAACGGTTTATCAAAAACCACACCTGTGTGAAGTGAGGGGGACGCTCTTTAATATCATATGTCATCATACATCATCTCATTCTGGCCAATCACAATTTGCTTCAACACTTTTGTCTTCAAAGTAACCACTCCATGCTTACTTAGGCTCCATGAAGCACAATAGGTTTATTAGATATGGGTGTCAGCATGGGTCTTCACAGTATAATTCCCGCCTCTATCCAAACACTTTTGTTATAATTGCAACAGAATATCCTGTGTTTACATGTGTTGAAAAGATGCTCTGGTATTTAGGGCAGTGTGTCCTGTCAGAGTTGGCGTGCGGCAGGAGTTATTGGCAGAGTTCTAAAGTTTTGACATAATGCTGGAAGAGAGAAGAGTAAAGTGCTGGTTGCGGCTGGATTGGTCACGGCATTACGTCTCTGTGTCCTGTCTTTTCCTCTTCTGGCATAGGTCTTCCTACCACAGACTTTGACAGCTACTTATTGGAGCCCAACATTCCTGACACAACTGGACTGGTGGTGGCACACAGTGGCAAGTGTGAAGAATGATGTCACGGTGGCCTGTGCGCTTAATCCCACAGGGAAGACAGTTGATCTTAAATAGGCCTTGCATCTGGGTGAGTTTTACCTCGTAGAGCAGGGATACTCAAATAGATTTACCTGTGGGCCACATTACAAAAATGGCAAGGGGCCAGGGGCCAGTAGATAAAATTACGACATTAATGATACTTGATAACTTCTCTCTTTCAATTGCTTTATTTTCGCAAAATGTATCAAAGTACAATGTACATGCACACAATATGTAAATAAATAAATGTGTTACATTTTCTTGCATAAACACAAAGAGCTGTTTCCATAACTGCACAAATTATTGCACATAACATGAGTAGCTGTTATAATAACATAATAACATAACATGAGTAGCTCTTTGCCTGCCTGCCTGCCTGTCTGTCTGTCTGTCTGTCCATGAGTAGTTATTTGTCTGTCTGTCAATGAGTAGCTGTCTTACTGTCTGCCTGTCTATGAGTAGCTGTCTGCCTGCCTGTCTATGAGTAGCTGTCTGTCTGCCTGCCTGCCTGTCCAATTGTCCATGAGTAGCTGTCTGTCTGCCTGTCTGAGTAGCTGTCTGCCTGCCTGCCTAATTGTCCATGAGTAGCTGTCTGTCTGCCTGTCTATGAGTAGCTGTCTGCCTGCCTGCCTAATTGTCCATGAGTAGCTGTCTGTCTGCCTGTCTATGAGTAGCTGTCTGCCTTCCTGCCTGTCCAATTGTCCATGAGTAGCTGTCTGTCTGTCTATGAGTAGCTGTCTGCCTGCCTGCCCAATTGTCTATGAGTAGCTGTCTGTCTGTCTATGAGTAGCTGTCTGCCTTCCTGCCTGTCCAATTGTCCATGAGTACCCCCCCCCCAAGCTTTTATTTTCGTTCGAGTAATAGTACAACTCTAATAGTATTATGGGCCTGATCAATTCTCCTGCCATAATGAATATGATCTTCACGGGCTTGCCATGGCACATCTGCACGGTGTACCATTGATTTGCAGTCACACGTTGGGGGACCACCTGACCTCACCCACTAAGTACTGTAGTCTTGTCCAAATGTGAAGCAGGTTTAGCTGTTATACACAATGGTGAGATTGTAACGTGTGTGTGTGTGTGTGTGTGTGTGTGTGTGTGTGTGTGTGTGTGTGTGTGTGTGTGTGTGTGTGTGTGTGTGTGTGTGTGTGTGTGTGTGTGTGTGCCTGCTCACATGCAAGTGTGAATGCAAAAAAGATGAGCTAAAAGCCACTAAATGGCAAGAATGTCTTTTATTATATTTCAGAATGACAAATAGTTATGGACATTACTTTGTTGTTTCAATACACAAGCAAATCTTTATGGACAATCATTAGCTAGATGAAACCAAATAAAATAATTTGTACACTCACTTATTTTACAATACATACTGTTGCTTCTTACTGGCTAAAGCAATATGCATTATGCAGGAAGGTTTTGCTATTCATATAGTACAGCTAATTACAGTTGATATGAAAAGAAAGCCAAAAAATAAGTTATTTAAATACCAATTACATATACAGAATGTGCAACTTTTGTTAAGCATTTCATATATGTAATTAAGAATTTAGTTTTGAAAGACCGCAAAAAACAAACTGGAAGTGAGTAATCGGGGAAATCTAGGTTAATTTGTGAATGACTCATGATTATTAACATTTGTACACTGACTTGGCATCGGGAACTCAATACTAAAATAAAATACCAGCATGACCAATTCAAACCCTTTACAATACCTGACAACAAACGTCCACATATGGACCTCTGAACAAAAGTTAGCCAATTCTGCCTATAAAACAGCTAGATTTACCTTCTAAAGTGCATATACAGTGTCTGTATTTTCATTCTTTACAAAATACATCTTCAAGGTTGAGTCTTTTTTTTTTTAACCAACGACCTCCCCGCCTCCCCCCCTCTGTCATTCTAGCTAACCCAGAGCACCACTTTGATTGAAGAGGAAAAAAGGCATCAAACAGCAATCGAGTGTCCACTGCAAAAGCATCCTCAAAATGTACCAATACTCAATCTTATGTTTTTAAAACTCCAAACCCAGGGAATAAGACTTAATTTCAGTTCAAACAAAGTCGTAAGTTTACTTTCTTCTTTAGAACTCCACACACCAATGGATATTTTAAGCTTTAAATGATAAAACATTCACAAAAAAAGAGAAAATAAATTTGGTTCAGACAGTGTCTGGCCTAGAAATGTAGCGACGTGTTAACGGGGATGACCCAAAATGAAAGTCTCAACCTATAACTGCCATGTTGTGTCTAGATGTCTAGATTTTTATTCCAACAGTGTCTACACATTTTGAGAGGACAGTGTCAAAGCTACACATTATTATTGTCTATACTTTGTAAACTTTGTAAAAAGGTGACCTATATTTGATGGTGGACCAAGAACATTCCAAAAGGCTCATTACCAATACAACATATCAAAAGTATTGGTGAACATGTAATATAAATTCTGGAATGTGATTGCTGTCTCTGGAATATACAGTAGGCCAATTTCTGTATTCTGTGTCGACCTCAGTGGGTAGGATTGTGTGTGTGTTTGTCAGAAAGTGTGCCAATGTGTTTGTATTGACACTTAGTTCGTTGAAAATATCTAAGTACATGGGGTGTGATGTCTGTATCTGATGTCTACCTCCACGAGTACAGAAACCACATCACTCTAATTTGCAGATACTGCAGTGTGGATCCGTGTGCAAGTGTCTGTTAGTCTGTGTTTTTCATAAAATCTCAGTTTTTCCTCAAACACCGGACACATTCAAAATATTCAGGCATGGGGCACAGTCGAGCCTCGGTTACAGGGTCCATATTGACAAATGCTCGGTATTTAGAACACAATATGTTCAGTTTACTGTACATATTATACTGTAATGGTGAGGCAATATAAGATGTGCCTGCCTCCCTCCCCGTAGTTGACTATTGAAGAAACACACAGCTTCCTGTCAGGCTCCAAATATTGAAAAATGACATGCATCAAAACTGCTGTGAAACTGGACAAACGATCTGAAATATAAAATAGCTTCTCTGACCGAGACCTGGCCTCAAAATAAGGCTGTAACATTCACAAGGCAAAAAACACATCGCATTTTAACGTAAACTCATTTTAAAATTAGAATATATGTATATTACAGAAACATGATATAAAATAAGACATTTAACATTTCAAAACAACCGGTTATTCATCGTTTGAGTTATGCGTTTAAGTTCATTAAGCACCAAAATATTGACAGAATTCTGTCGCTGTAGAAAATATTAATCAGTTAGCGTTAAAGAATTCAAAGTGATAAGGAAACCACTTTGGCCACGCTACATCTTTAAGACCTGTGGGTAATTTTTGTTTCACACAAGAGTTTAAAACGAAGCATTTATGAAACACAGAAAAACATTGATGAACAGTCTTTCTTTATAAAAAAGAAGATAAAAGAAAAAATGTCCGACCTAGAAAAGAGTGTGCTATATTCCTCAAAGGCAGTTCCAAGTCTTGTGTTTTAAGACCATTATTGGGATGTTTTACAAATGGAAGCCATTCCACGGAGCAAGTCTAGAGTCTTAAAAGGCATATGATATCTGGTCGTGGCGTTAGGAGAAAACTCCAAAAAGCCGTAAACTTTTAAGAAAGGGAAGAAAGAGCAACAGAGAGAGAGAGAGAGATGGAGAGAACGAGCAAGGTATCTCGACACTTACTACTGTAAGTCGAGTGTGACGTCAGTTTCTCTACTGTCCAATCACAAGTCTTGACCGCTGCATGAGGAAGTTGTGCTGTGGCCACTTGCGCGGTCATTCAGTCCTGTGGCCAGTTTGCTCTCGACCACCCACAAATCAGTCGGCATCGACTAACCAGGCAAAACCCTGCAACCCATACATTCCATCAGCGCGGTTATGATGACTGCGTGTCTCTTTGTGCGGTGAGCGAGCGCGCCTCGCTCACCAGTCGGCGGGCGTGTCTTTGATCGTGCACCCCGGCTTCCCACGCGCTGCTCTCCGTGAGCGACGCCACGCGGCCCAGCGTGTCGCATCCCGCCGAAGCCAGGGACGCGGCGTACATGGGCAGGCCGATGGAGACCAGCCAATCGGAGACCGTGTGGATGGTCCCCGGAGACGCCGGCTTCCGACACATCTCGGTCAAACCTCCAGAGGGGATCTGAGGAACGGAGGGACAACGTATAGAGCGCTCAAAATGTGCCCTTCCTGCCATTTTGGGCGCAAACCCCTTTTGGTGTTTTAAGCATTACTAGCCCTTACCCGTAGTGAAATACTTGCCTTAGTTCATTATTAATTTACAATTTGTTAAATTGGGAAAAGGGCTTCGTTAAGACCTCCATATTATTATGGTCAATGCCTGTGTGAAAAGTGGGAGTGATTGGTGCAGGCAGTGAGGAGCTAAGGACAGACACACATTCAGACATTGTCAGAATTATAGTATGATGATGATGATGATGATTATAGTATGATGTTATACTTTAGCTATTGAAAAATAGCAGATCTACAAGCTCATATGTCTGCTATTTTTTTTTAATCGTAAAAATGTAGAGCAAATCTTTGAATATATATTCTTTCAGAGCGAACGTTTTGAACTCAAATCTTTGCTTCTGAGGGGTTCCTGGAATAACATATTTTCAGATGGGGGTCGGTGGCCAATTACATATCATTTTTGGGGTCCTTGACAAGAAATATTGAACATCACTGATATAGAAACATAAGTATTTATGATAAAGGGGGAGGGGTTAGCAGATTGGGCCTTTTGACTCAAAAGCCAAATTCCAATACCCAAACTCTCGGCCACTCGCTCACTCACACTCGGTCACTCCAGCATGGCAAAATGATGGTGAAATTGGTGACCTGCCGAAATATGTTACCATCTTGTGGACTTAATATACAACTGCAATGATTTACATTCAGACACTGACATTATGTGACTACAAGATATTTCAGCAGGTCACAAATGTCACTGTAACACCACCATGCTGGATTGAACGAGTGTGAGTGAGCGAGATTTTGGATATTGGAATTTGGCTAAAGGCTTTCAGCTTTCAGGAAGATACCAATAACACACAGGGAAGACACATTTCAATATTCTAACCACTCCAGCGTGCAGACTTACAGCCATGCGGTGCTGTTTACGGAGCTCCTTGACACGCAGCTGGTCCATGGTAGACGCCACTTCTTTGACAGGCTGTTCTAGGTCCTCCGAGTAGCGCTGAACCAGGGCCTGGGGGATAGCACAGCGGCCATGCTGGACAGAAGGAAAGAGACACACACACACACACACATAGATAATGAGAACATGGTAATAGTAGTGCAGGAATGCAGACTGATAAAAATAAGGAGGACATCTTGATGAAAAAAAACAAAAACACAAGCATGCATGCACACACACACACACGCACACGTGCGCACGCGAGTGCGTCTCCAGCGGAGACAACAAGAGTTGGTGCACAAAAACAAAACACCACAGACACTGACCCCAGTGGAAAGAATGTCCTCCTTGAGAACAAATAAACTATCTACAGTACTATATCCTGTGTATATGTATACCGGTATGTACTATATATCCCGGGGGGTGGTGGGGAGGGGAAACAAAATGCTAAAAAGCAACAGAGATCTTAACAACAAAGGAGGTCTTGCCTGTTGCGGAAACCAACAAGGTCTATGAAATCACAGATCGACGACACAAAATGTCTTTAAGACCAGAGACAGGTTTGTTGACAGAGCGCATGTTTTATATTGCAACATGAGTTGGATTAACACAGAGGAGCCTGTTTTATTTTATGTGCTCATCGTGGACATTATGAGGCATGAGAAGCTCAGATGTGGATGTTTATGGGCGAGTGAAGCAGACTAATAATCTCATATTACAAGCCAAAGCACAGAGGAACTACGGGCTGGGAGAAGAGCACAGTATCCACAAGCAGAGACAGAGAGATATGAATGACTATAATGAAACTGTCTTGTTTTAAAAAACCAAGGGGGAGACAAATGTGAGTCGGAGCAACATACAATAAGATGTATGATTGAAAACAACATTTTGAGTAGGGCCCGTATTTAACCCAATAATATTTAGTAGATCCTCTCCTAAAATAGAAAAAAAATTAATAAAATAGAAAAAAGTTAAATCACTTATCCCTAAACTTCTTTTTACTATCTTGAAAAACATTTTTGAATAGTTCAACTAGCCAATCTACATTGACATGTTGTGAGCTTGTAGACAGATTTTAACTATTCAAAAATGTTTTGCAAAATAGTAAAAAAAAAAAATAAGTTTAGGCATAAGGGGTTTAGCAGTGACGAAAATGGAGCCCATATGATTCCCAAGTGGCCTCGCTAGTCACTGCCACCCCTATGGGGGCAGGGTGCCTTTTTCTCCACCCCTATTTTCTTGCAGTTCCTTCCCCTTCCCATCCCCCCCATCCTAGACACCTGGAGCCATGGCTGATATCCAGCCAGGCTTGGTCAAACAGACCTGGAGGTCTGGAGGCCAAGAAGGAATGGTTGGGGGAGGGTGGAGTGTACTTGGAGGAAGGGATGGGGAGCTGGTCATACGTTGGATCAGTGCACTTTATGATGTGGTTTCAGTCTCTCATTAGGTCCTGTTCTGCGCTGTACGTACACACACGGCTCGCTTTAATGCCAATTAAGCTGCCACAAAAGAAGGGGGAGGAATGGACTTCAAAGAGTTCCACCGTCAACATTGTACCACGAGGTTGCTGTATGGCCAGTAGTCATATATCTATCTACTGCATGGGTTTTCAACAGGTGGTCTGTGGACCACTGGTGGTCCGTGAAGGTGTTGCATGTGGACCCTGACCATGCATTTAGTAATGTAGGAAAGTGAAGATTCGTATTTGAATTTATTGTATTGACCACAAGTTGAGAAACAATGCAGTAAATAATCTGGTGACAAATGATGACGCATCGACGTTGTCAGTTACTGGGAAGACAGAAAAGTGAGTTAAGAATCTCAAGGGAAACTGTACCGGATTGCCTGGTTGAGTCACCATTATAAGGAAATGTGCCCATAATGAATCGCAAGTGTCTGCTTACTGAGTCATAGAATAAGTTACAATGAACAGCAACATGAGTTTAAAATGGAAGGTTAATTTCTTTCCCCCACACCACGACCATATCCCCCCTCCCAACACAACAATGGTCCCCAGGTTGATTCTCAGTCAGGGTGGTGGTCCCCAGGTTGATTCTCAGTCAGGGTGGTGGTCCCCAGGTTGATTCTCAGTCAGGGTGGTGGTCCCCAGGTTGATTCTCAGTCAGGGTGGTGGTCCCTGGTTCATACTCAGTTGAAAACCCCTGATCTACTGTATACATTTTGCACCAAGTCTCTGTGTGTGTGTGTACGTCTGTACAGTACATACGTCTGTAATCCACTTAACTCTAAAACCACTGGCCCCACCGACTTCAAATTTGACACACGTGCTAGCCGGTTGACCAGAACCAGCACAAAAGCTTCTTCCTGGGCCTGGACCTGATCACCCCTATATCTCCATATATGGAGCTGGCCTGTTCTGACATCACAATGCATGTTGTTCTGACATCACAATGGTGTTCTGACTTCTGCATAGACAGTTAGACACCATATTAGGGCATGCCTGACAAAGAACTCCATATGGGCATAAAAGGGACACAGACCTAATAACTGGGTGGGGTATGCATTTCCAACTTGCATCGTTCCAAGTAGGCCAGTGCCCAACAGGCAACACTCTAGTTGCGAACGCAATGAGCACTTACTATGAGACCTAGCAGATCATGTCTGTCTGTGTGTCTGTCTGTCTGTCTGTCTGTCTGTCTGTCTGTCTGTGGAGTGTGTTGCATCAGCAATCACTCAGCTCCATATATGGGCACAAAAGGGGCCAGGTCCACTCAGCTCCATATATGGGCACAAAAGGGGCACCATATAAGGAGTCCCCAAAGCAGCTATACGTCCAAAACCCAAATATGTACGAGCTGCGTTTGCTTCCCGCGTTTGCGCGTCTTACTCGTAATACTCAAGTGGTAGTACGTACTAGTGTGCCTCTCCACTAGTAGGAATCCAGCTGGGCTGTGAAGTTGTGAACACAATTTCTTACTATAATCTCTAGATAGTGTGTGTGTGTGTGTGTGTGTGTGTGTGTGTGTGTGTGTGTGTGTGTGTCTCACGATAAAGGGGCCCAGTCTGGGGTCTGGCCCGTGGCTGCATACTTAACTAGCGCGCCTGCCTTCAGTGAGATTCAGCCCATAAACGTATTAACAGTCTGCACCGCACCATAGTAATACTCAGCCCACAGTCTCTTGTTCTGGCTGGTCTCTGTATTGTCGTCGTAGACGCACCGCCGCATATACAAAAACACATTTGAATGAAAACAAACGGGCACATGCACACAAACACACACACACACACACACACACACACATGCGCGCACGCACACACACACACACACACACACACACACACCACTCTACTACCCTATGTTGGAGCCAAATCTCTCCCAAAACAAGCCACTGATGGGTTACGAGAGAAATTTTCCAGCTAAGCTACAATCAAATAATGACTTAGTCAAGTTAGGCATGTTATGATGTAGCCCCAGAGGCCCTGACGCCAAACAAAACATAACCATGGCTGTCTGGGATGTTCTCTGGAACTGTAGTTACTGTGAGAATGTGAGCGCATGCCTGTTCTTTATGGGCAGAACATGTTGTGGTTTTATAGAATTTCTTATCTCACTATTCAACTCACAAGCCATGTTTACTGTTAAGTATCGATAGTTGAAGACAGTCCTCATTGACAAAATAAATGTATGTGTGGTCTGTTGTACTAGTTGAGCAGTGCAAAGCATAAATGCAAAACTATTGCAATGAGGCTCTGTCTGTACAGAAACAGTATACAGTTCATTACAAATATGTAATGTCCACAAACGTGCCCAACAGAGGGCACAAAAAATAAACTTGCTGGAACACAGCCGTGCAGCTCGACTATGTACACCTCTACAGTTGGTTGCCTTGTGTCTCTGTTAGAATAATGCATTGCACTCATGTGTGAGTAGTAGTCCAGTAGTCCTGAAAGTGTACATTGGTCTTAAGATATTTATTTTTAAGGTAAACCACGCCAATGCAACTCATTGAGTTGCAAGGAGTTGCATTGGTGTGGTTGACCTTAAAAAATAATGTGTCCCGACCCGACCCTTGGGTGTTGGTAGGTTCTGTAAAGGCACCAAGCTTATAAAGCGTCACATTTGTTTCAGGTTCTGATTCTAAAGGGGCAAAAATGTGTATTTAAACATTACCATGTTACTTCATTACGTTAAGAACGTATTATATAATGTTATTGGATACGCAAAGGGGAGATTTGAACCGGCTGACTGACTGACCTTGTCAGAGTAGGGCTCCTCTGTCAGATCGATGGCCTCCGTCTCCATCCTCTGCTCCAGGAGCGTGAGCAGGTCAGGACCCAACTTGGCATGAGACGCCTTCCTAGCGACCGCCACCTTGCCCCCCAGATCCGACAGCCAGGGCGGGGGCACAGCCGGAGAGGAACCTGGCTCCTCCCTGACGGGCGAGGCTGGCGAGGCGGAGGCATAGGGGCTAGCAGGGCTGCTGCTAGGGGCCTTGGTGGGTAGAGCCGGAGCACTGGGGCTCGGGCTCCTGCAGCTGCTACGGACGACCGGGCTGGCGGGATGGGAGCGGGTGACGGGGTAGTGGGTGGGGGAGGGAGTCGGGGAAGGCGAGGAAGGCAGGGAGTGAGGTGGGTGACGTAGCCCGTTGGCCAGCCTCTCCTTGGACTTTTTGGCCGGAACGGGAGGAGGGACCGGAGGCTTTTTGGGATGTGTCCGAATGATCCTCTCCACACTGGCGTTAGACGGAGGAGGACTTGGCGTGAGACTGGATGACGACTCTGGGGGGGTGGGAGCAGGGGTGCTTGGACAGGGGGGGCGGAGGGGCAACTGGGAGGGCACAGGGGGGCGGTCCATCCTCCCCTTGGGGCTCACGGCGGGGGCTCCATTGTGACTCGGGGAGCCTCCATCGCCATGTCTCCTGACGGGGCTGCTGCTGTCCGCCGACTTTGATCCTCCCTTGGCGGGTTTGAGTTCCAGGCTGACGTCCTTCTTCTGGTCGAAGCACTGCTCCCAGCGGAGGTCTCCGAGGGAATGAAAGCGCTTCCACAGTCCAGCGGCCTGCGGGGATGATCCGTCCAAGTCCTCGCAGCTGCGGCTGGCCGGGATAGGGGACCGCCGGTGGGCCTTGCGCAGCCCGAGCAGGCTGAAGCCCTTCAGGGCGGGCTTGAGGAAGAAGCTCTTGGAGAACTTTGTGCGCTGGCTCTTGTTGCTCTGCTGCAGGGCCTCGGTGGAGAGGGTCATGGGGAGAGTGGGGTAGTCTGGGGACTGGAGGCCAGCGGAGGAGCGCCCAGAGCGGCAGGCTTTCTTGCTCTTACCTGCAACACATAACGTGTAAATGCTCAAGCTCACTTAAATATATGTATTGTATTAATGTTTTAATTATTAGCATTGACTGTTGTTGAAAATCCTAAAACCCCCTCCTTCCTTCTTAAGCGATTGACAGACAGGGAGCAACTCGCCACACCCTTCTACGGTAACACAACATCTATAAACTGTAGACAGGTTCTGCCTCTGCTGCCATTTGGGCACACATCCTTTTCAAAAATGTAGGTATTGATTATGATAAATACGGTAAGTAAAGAGGAAGTAGGAGTAGGCTACTACAACTAAAGTAGTAACTGTTGAAAGTACAAAAAAGTCCACACACAAAAAAACAAACGCACAATCTACTCAACTAAAAGGTCTGCCAGAACAGCTCAGGGGTAACTGATGAATGAATCTTTAAGGGCAGGTTTTGATCTTTTTCTGTATCATTTGCAGAGTAATTGCCACTGGAAAGGACCCAACGCTCAATTCACACCAGCAGTGGCGGATCAGCTAGTTCACACAACGCCAAAATGCAATCAATTGGGCGTGTCCGAGGTTATGAGTGACACCGGTCACTGTGTGTCAACGTGTGTCTGCTACCAAGGTGAAGATTTCAACTGGCAGCTCAACTTCTTTGCCTATTTTCACAATTTTGAAAAATATTTTTGAATAGTTAAAATAGCCAATCTACAAGTTCACAACGTAGATTTTTTTGAACATTTTTATCCCACGATTTTTGCAACCCATTTTTTCACCCAGTATCAATTATCTAATGTAATCCTGGGCGCAACACTTCCTCTGCCAACCTGGGGGGGCAGCGGACTGACCTCATGCTATGCATGAGGAATCCAAGCTGCTTCTTTTCACCTATGACAGGGGAGTGTTTCCCCGGCCGGACGTAGCACGTGGAAGGAACACGTTATTCCTACCAGTTCCTTTCCCGTCCATCAGGCCGCGCCCCGGCTGGCCAGGGGGAGGACGTTTAGAGACTACTTTACATTACATTACTGCATGTTTTTTGTGAGGGTACCTACCCTAGGTGACATGGGGAGAACATGTGAGGGTACGTACCCTAGGCGACACGGGAAGAACATGCAAACTCCACACAGAAAGGCCCTTTCTCCAACCCCACCGTCCGTGGGTATGTGGTGAAGTATGTGGTGATAAAGTTTTTTCAAAATGGTAAAAAAAAGTTTAGGCATAAGGGTTAAGGCACTGACAAAAATAGGGCCATATGTCTCCATAGACTCTCTATTAAAACTTGACACGTTCACAAAATGTGCCAGCGTTGTTGTGACCTGCTGGTGTGAATTAAGAGTTTGATTGATTAGTTATTGTCATATTATGAGGAATCCTGACTGAACATAATCTAGACAAAAACATCACACCACAAGAAAGGGCCAAGATGACTTACCATCCATCTCCAGTCTTAAGTTATGAAGAGAAGGATGGAACACCATAAAAGTATGCCATGCCAAAGATTACGAATGAAGTGATGACAGAAATAGATGAAATGTTATATCATTGTTTCTCTCCTCAGCTGGCAGATGGTATTGGCACACGTACTGCCTTTTGTCTGCAAAGGATTTTTAGGATGCTTCACAGCCAAAATATATTAATCGCCTTGTACATTTTGGGATTTTAAGTCGAATTCAAATATCGAGACTGCAGATTTAACATTGACTTTCTGAAGAATCAACGCTTACTCCCTCCTTTGCTTGTGTATTTTGTATGCAGTGCTGGCTGAGAAATGCATAACTATGCATCAAACAGTCATATTAAAAAAAATGATTTCCCCTTTGCAGATACTCATTTGTATCATTATTGATATTATGGTGGAGCAAATCTAGCTTCATGTTCAATAGTAAAACGCATGTACCGTAGACTTTCTTTGTGAGGTACAGGCATGCTGAATATAATGCGTTGCAACCTCAGCAAATAAATATTTATGGCCCCCACAGTATTTTCCTCTGCAGTCATAGAGTGGCCATATTTATCTAGGAAGATCATCAGTCTAATGGATTACAGGCAATATTACAAATAGGATATACAACCGTCAGGGAATGGGGGATAAAGCAACGAATAAAACAATACTGGTGAAAGCATTTCCCCAGCACTTTCAAGGCAATACACATTTTGTTAATTAAAATGTGTTATATTGAATCACCTGAACGTAGTAAACAAAGTAATGTGCTACTGTGTGCATTTGAAAATGATTACGCTATTGACAGTTATTAGTTAGAGGGAAATACTATGTTCATGGCATGAGTCAAAAGAGCATCTATGATGAGCTACAGGGAAAAGTGAACAGAGGCAGAAGAAAAGTTTATTAACAAAACCAGAACATTATTCAGGGTTCTACAGTCACAGCACGCATGTGCTTACTAATGGAGGAGAACAAAGGAGAAGTCCAGGAAGGACATTCTGACACCTGGTGGGATTTAATTCCACGTCTCCTTCTCTGAATTTAAAACCACACAAGCTCCGTTATGAATATAATTAGTTGCCACAAGCTCTGAGGCAACAGAGCCTCTAAAGACAAAAAAAACTTTTCCACAGCCAAACTGCATTCATCAGAATTAATCTGTGATCCAACATTAACATTAAAGCAATGTAGCATTATATTTCTATTGTGGTTGTTTTTTGGCAGTCTATGTATGTGGTATAGGCTCTGTTTATTTTTTTATATATAATGTCTCAATAAATTATCTCACCAGAGCTACGAGTGTGTGGCAACTCAGAATGTCATTAAATCATTTACATGCTGTGTCATCATAGTACCGTAGAACCCAGAAATCATAAGCAGAATGTATGCTGCATGTTATGCAATTAGACTAGACCAGCTTTTAGTGGAATGGAAGGAAAAATAGACACAGAAAGAAAGAAGAGACATGAAATAAAGCGAGCAGGACCCGGGTCCTTCTGTTATAGAAGTGGTTTTTATTCCACAACTGAAATCTCTACTGTGGCAAAATTGCACAATTTACTGTTTGAACTGTATGACACACACACACATAGTACACACATCAAGGGGAACGCAGTGGTTAAAACTGGAACCCATTAGATGGAGAAAGAGAAGATAAGCTATGACAAAGCAATGGTTTATGAGTTTGTGTGTGGGCGGGACAGAAAGCAAGCACACAATCGCTTCAGGGAACTCTGGCAAGTCTTCAAAAAAAATGGAAAAAATGAAGAAAAAAAATGAAAAGAAAAATCCCAGGAATAAGACCTCAATATACTGCAATAATAAGGAAAAAAATAATGATTTTTATAATTTACAATCTATGCACTACGATTTAAAAAATAATTTCATCCAACTATTTTCTTAGGCACATTTGAGTATCTGTGCAACATGGTCACTATAGAAGTAAACACAAGCAAAGTGACATCTTGAAATGGTACGGACATAAAGAGATTTCAATGCCGTTTGTTTTGATTCGTCGCTAACTCAGTGGATATATTACCACATTGCCAGGCTCAGACACCTAACAGTATTTTATTAACAGAAATAGAACGGTCCTCCTGGTATCGCTATACTAACTCCACCCCTATGGGTGGAGGAGGAGGTGGCCGACTGGGTCCGTGATCGGAAAGCGAGCTTGTTCTCAACAGAACAGTTCTGTGCATAGGGGAGGGTCTCTGCCTTTGCACACAGGACTCCACCACTGTGGGGCGGACCGGGCCTAGCGGTCTGTGAGCCGGGTCCCTCTCGGCTATGACGGGGTGTCGGCACCGGTGACACAGAATGCCTACGAAAATGGAAAAGAGACGGGTGGAAAGAGTGGAGCGTGAAAGGACAGAAGGAAAAGAGAGCGAGGCGATAAAAGGCGGGAGGAGTTTCTCCCCCCCACGGCACCGGGAGATGCCAAGAGGATGGTTGAGGGGGAGAGCAGGGGGTGGATCTGGTCTGGTGACATGGCAGATAGGAGTTTGATTGGCAGGGACCAGTCCAGACGAGACGGTGAGATGGACTGGGTGTTAGAATGCTGAAGCATGGCAAGAGGCGGAGCAGGTGGAAGCCCGTATCGGAAAACCAAAGCGGGAATAGTCACAGTCACTGCATAGCGCTAGGCTAGGCCCAGGTTACGCTAATCCCAGGGCTAATGCTAGGCTAGGCTATGCTATCATTACCATTCTCCAGATTCTCATTGCTCTCGTAGCAGCCGGAGTCACGCGGGGAGTCTCCCACCAGGCCGCGGCCCTCCGACAGCAGCTTCTCCTGGGAGCCCGACAGGCCGCTGCGCTCGGGATCACTGCTGCCTGGAAACACAGGGGGAGAAGAAGACACAGGGGCAGGTCGTCACGTTATTATAGTGTCTTGTTTTACGACATCCGCTACGGGATTATAATACACCAAAAACACAATTACAAAACCTCATCTTCTCAATGGATAACTGAAATCTGCTATGATAAGGCCAATAATGTAAACCTAAAGCCAAATTAAATGTCATATGTTCCATGGCTTGTTCCATGCAAGTACAAATACCTTGCGCACACATGCGTGTGTGTGTGTGTGTGTGTGTGTGTGTGTGTGGTGTGCAGGTGCATGCAACTGCACTTTAACGTATGTGAGAGGGGAGGCCACACGGAGAAGCCACTCACTGTCGTACTCCTGCAGCAGCTCCACGGCGGTGAGCAGCACGGCCCGGTGCTGCGGGTCTTTGATGTTCAGCTCGTCAAGGTCCTCCTCCTCCAGCAGCTTGAAGGTGTCCAGGTCCTCGTAGCCGTTGAACAGGAAGGTGGGCATGTGCTCCTGCAATGACGGGGCGGACACAAGACCAGAGCGTTAGACCCAGTGAGCTCCCAAACTGGTTTAAACAGGAAGGTGGGCATGTGCTCCTGCAATGACGGGGCGGACGCGGACCAGAGCGTTAGACCCAGTGAGCTCCCAAACTGGTTTCCTATACACAGGTTTAATGTTTGTCTTTATAGTTCAACGTCTGTTTTGTAAACGCATTGACAAAGAAGGGAAAATGTACGTCGTAATGTGTCATTTACTTGTCCCTTTGTTGTTAATGGCGTTTCATTTTAAAGTTGCCAACACAAACGCCAACACAAAGTTAAAATGTTGTGTTGGCACCGTTTGTTTTACATCACCATTACATCACCTGATCAACATGAGTTAGACTTTAATATATTAGCGCCCCTCACTTCACAGGCGTGTGATTTTTTATTTCTTTTGGTGGTGGGGAGGGATCTCTGTGTGGAACCTGCATTTCCAAGTAGCGGATTAAATAAAATGCCTCTGGTGGTGATACACCCGCCTCATATTTGCATACTGGTTCCTGATTGGTCCCTCACTACTGCGGATGGCAAACTACCAATGGCAAATTACAATACCCCGGGCCCTTACATCACCCTCTGGCAATGGAACTGTGGAGAAAAGCAGTGTGCTTGGATTTGGATTTTTGTGTCACCAGGCAGAGTAAGAAGCACAGTAGTGTACACAGTGTAATGTAACAGAATACAGGCTATAGAAACACAGAGGTGGGGTATATACAGTACAGTACAGTACTCCTATACATCCGTTCTTCATGTCCCATCCATACCATGTATGTGTTTTTACATTGACAACGAACCACATCTAAATATCTACTGGGTCAAAACTTAAGAGCTCATAAAATGGCAAAAAACCTAAAACTTATTTAAATATCTATTTTGTGAAGACAAATGGCGAGAACCTGTTAACTTTGTAACACTACAAGTCATTAAAGGACTGGGTGTCAGTAGCAGGACATTTTAAATGTACTCGGTAAGCTGATATCTGGGCCACCATCCCAAGCTATTCTTGCTGTGACCAAAAGAGCAAATAGAACTTGAAGGACAAGCGTGGCAACATCAATGGTGGGAAAGTAGATGACTTAAGGTGGAGACAATTCCGTGAAAGCCACACACACACACACACACACACACACACACACACAGTCAAGTCATTCCGCCCACAGCGCTTCGGCCAAGTGGTCATTGTACACGCCCAAAGAAGAAAAGAAAATCAGACTCAAAACATCTAGCTAGATGACACTGTCGTTCACTATCATCATCAGTGTGAATTGGTTTTGCACCCTCAGAATAGACACTAGAACGCGTTCTTCTGGAACCTTGGAGAAGGAACACACAGACAGCGTGTCACCAGCGAGACAGACCGTCAATTACACAACGGCACAGTGTGCGCTGTGGAGCAGCACGGTGCGTTCTACTGCTCTCTGTCTGGTTAGCTTAATGAAGGGGCCAAACAAAAGGACCACCGGCTAACACAAACACACAGGCAGTGGTGGGGAAAAAGCACTCCCAATGTAGTAAAAAGTATCAATGTACTATCAATGTAGATATTATACTCCGTTACAAGTAGAAGTCCTGTATTCAAAACGTACCCAAGTAAAAGTACTAAAGTATCGGCATCAAAATGTACTTAAAGTACTAAAAGTAAAAGTGCTCATATTGCAGAATGTCCCATTTCACAAGTTCAAAATGGGTAGAAAATCTCCAAAGTAACTAGTAAGTAAAGTTTTCAAATAAATGTAGTGGAGTAAAAGTACACATTTTGCCTCTGAGATGCAGTGGAGTAGAAGTAAAAAGTATTGGAAAGACTCAAGTAAAGTACAAATACCTCAGAATTGTACTTGGGTACAGTACTTAAGTATACTTAGTTACTTTACACCACTGCAAACAAAGGACCACCGGCTAACGCAAACAACGTCTCTTCCACAGCATCTCTCACCCTCCGGCCAAACAAGGCGTCCAAACACTCCACGAAACACAGCGACGGCCAAATATGATCCGAAGCATGCAGAGGTTTACAAAGACAGACACAGAAGGGTGTGTGTGTGGTCATAATTGCAGACAGCGGCATGTCAAGGACATCCCACGAAGAGGGAGACGAGTGCATGGAAATCCTTCTTCTTCTGAAAGCTGAACCGATGAGTAGACAAAGGCACCAATTAATCAAAAGAATTAACGCGCTGTTGCTTCGGCTTTATACCTCCCCAACCGTGTGATTTATGAAAAGCATACTTATGTTGATATGTTTGTTTGTTGACGAAATTAGCCGCCATGCAAGCTTACGCAGTATTTTTTTAAATGGCAGGTAATACGCGGATAATTCAATCAATCAATTAAAATTAAATCGGCGTGCTCCACGGAATGGCAGAGCATGTTTAGTCTAGCCCTCCCACTCCTAGACTCCTAGGTTGGTGACTGTGATGAAGGAGAACGCTTTGATACACATCTAAACGTCCACTCTGCTTGTGGTCTCGGACCTTCTAATAAAAGGACTCTAGGACGTCACCCGGTGACGTAACATCAATACCTGGCCGTGGTGGTGCTGCTCTGTCCTCGACTGGTGGCAGACCAGCCTCTAGGTCTTTAATCTCAGCGCTCAGGAGATAAAACAGGACTGGCTGGCCGTGTGGGAGGAGATGTTATGAAGTGCACGGCTACACGTAGGTTTAATTGAAAGACACGGCGACTTGTTACGATCTTGGGTGTGCGAATGTGGGTGATAATGTTTATGCGCGATGTCAAACATCGTGTGTTGTTTTGCGACCAGAACGTGTGCTGGCCCCCGGGATCAACTTTATGTATCTACGTACAACATGTACTTATGCCTGTATATAAGTGGGGTTTTTTTTAGACCAGACCTATAGGTGAAATATAATTTATACATAACAAGTTTGCTTTAGCCCATCTACTTGTCAAAAAGGGTAATCTGCCACAGAATTCAGACAACCACTCGAGATTATTCTAAGATTCTCCAGGTTTAGTAGTGTCGAAGTGTCCTCGAGTAAGACACTGATCCCCAACCACTCCCCGGTGCTGAATTAATAGTATCCACTTCTCCTAATAGTTCGGATGGGTAAATGTAGAGGCCAAGTTCCAGATACAGTATGTGCAAAATACCCCAACAACAACAACAACAACGCCGCACCATGCTCTCCTCTAGCAGTGTGCAAAAAAGCATTTAGGGATTCACTATTATGCATCATTTCTGGTTGTGTCACCGACCTTGAGATTGATGCGATCCAGCAGGTCCTCCACGGAGGTGGGCTTGGGTTGTCTGCCCTTCCTCCTCCTCCTCACGGGCCTCTTGGGCTTCTCCTCTTCGTCGCTCAGCACGTCCACGTAGATGAACTTGAAGGTGCCCACCTTGTTGTTGAGCAGGCCCATCCACGTCCCCATGGGCGGCTTGCTGATGATGTCGATCACATCGCCACGCTGAACAGGAACAAGGAGATGTGAGCAGGACCCAAAACAAGACCGATTGCTACTCAAGAAGACTTCCTGCTTGGCACGAGGTATAGAGAGTTTTCAACGGAGAAACGTAATAAGAAACACGGTTGTTTCCTTAGAAATGGCATTGAGCACATGTCGTCGACGGCAGGTCGGGGCAAGTCTCAGACATGAAAATGTTTGCGCTCAAGAGTATATACACCGTGGGCCCTATCTTGCACCACCCCTTATCCCTTATCCCTAAACTTATTTGCCATTTTCTTTACTATTTTGAAAAACATTTTTAAATAGTTCAACTAGCCGACCCACATCGACACGTTGTGGGCTTGTAGACCGGCTATTTGAACTATTTTAAAAAGGTTTTTTCAAAATGGTAAAAAATGCTTCCGATTGCGACGGGTCACATTGATAAAGCGAGCTTACCTTCAGCTTGAGAGAGTCGGAGTCGTAGGGGCTGGGGGTGAAGTCGGTGTGGACGCGGGCGCGGCCACAGAACGGACCCCTGTAGGCCGGCTCCTCGTCGTCACCGTCCTCAGACTTCACACTCTCCCTGTTGCTGGCCGACGAGTCTGTGGTGCTGACTGTCTGACCGCCTACGCACGCACACACGCACACACACACACACACACACACACACACACACACACACACACACACACACACACACACACACACACACACACACACACACACACACACACACACACACACACACACACACACACACACACACACACACACACACACACACACACTTTACTTGAGTATTTCCAATTTTCAATCATTTTACTTCCACCTCGGATCCAAATATCAATCAGTTGGAAACTTTGGGTACTGGTTACTTTGTAGATTTTGATCATAATCACAAAACATAAGTCAAGTGCGTCAGCACAATTTCGGCCATTTGAAAGTAGCCGATCTACAAGCTCACAATGTGTCGCAACAGAGTATTCCTGCCTGGCAGTATAGATATACTTTCACTTAAGTAAAAAAAAATTGAGTACTTTTTCCCCAACACTGTTTGAATCCACCATTTAATGAACATGGATGACTGAAAAAAGTTGAATTAATTGCCCTTCTATGCACACTAGTGCACCAGTTGAAAACGTAGGAGTCAAATGAGCGACCATTTCGCGCCAGTCGTTTGTGGTTATTGGGGCTGAGATGAAATATGAGGGCAGCAAGTGGATCATTCATCATAGTCTCCAGGATGAGAGGAGGCTGTAATCACAGCACTAGTTGGAATGAGAGACCATCTAATCATTACTGTCTGTCTGTCTGTCTGTCTGTGAGAAGGTGTAAGTGTGCGACTATGCGCGCACACTTGCGTGTGTGTGTGTGTGTGTGACACGTGTGCGAGTGTGTGTGTTGCTCAGCAGCCTTATCAGTCGAGCAGGCTACATTTTCACAAACTTTACCCTGAACTCATATTATTACACAGCGTGACTTTGTACAAGCTTCGGTGAGTTCTAATGACATTCTGACAACATGGGAGACCAGAAAAGTAGTGATCACACTGAAACAGGCCCTGTTGGTGACTAGATGTTAATTATCACGGGGGGAAATTGCACGTGTCTTTGTGATAACAACGTGGAGCCGTATTCACATTTGGAATTCATGTCATTTTACTACCACTTGAGCCAGTGGTGATTTCGTTGACGAATACTATGACGAAAAATGTTCGTCGACTACCTTTTTTCACTGACGAAAACTAAATGGAAAACTAAGCTATGATGACTAAAACTAAATATATTGACAATTGTGTCAACAAATAAAATGACTAAAATGTTAGGAAGGGATTGAAAATAGCCAATGTACAAGATCTTGTAAATCGGTTATTTTCAGCATGTCATTACGAGGGCATCAAGGCCCGCCAAAATACATTTTAGTCGACTAAATCAACTGTAGATTTAGTCGACTAAAATCTTATGATATTTAGTGGGAAAAAGGGAGGAGGCTAGTAAAGGCCTATTCATACTAGATAGTGGTAAAGTCACACATCCATGGAAAATGTAAGGTGATTGCATGTGGTGAGAGCTCCATCTAGTGTTCCACCATGTGTACTGTCAACATCAGGCTCACCAAAACAGGGCTTGTGAAAATATATTAACCACATAAACCCGATACGTGATTGAAGAGAGTCTAGACTAAATCAACTGTAGTTTTACGGTACATTATATTTAATCAACTAAAACTAGACTAAAAACTAAAACATTTCAGATGACTGAAAGGTGACAAAAAACTAAATGGAACTTTATTCATAAAGACCATGACTAGAAACTCCAAAATCAAAAAGCTGTGTGGTCATCACTTACTCATGGAACTCTGTCCACTGAGGGAGCTCCTCAGGCTCTCCACGGAGCCCCCGGCCTTGAGCTTGGGCTTCTCCAGGGAGTCAGTGTCCGGCTGGGGAGACTGAGGGGAACCAGGAGCCGCGTCTGGGCTGGACTGGAAGGCAGGAAGGAGAGGGGGGCGAGAGGGAGACACCAGCAGGGGGACATTGAAGAGGAGGAGGAACATAGGTTGAAAAGGAAGAGAGAAATGTAGAATTCATTAGCCCATCATCACTCAGGAAAACATTTTTTTTTAGTTCACATAACGGCACATTTCAGTGAACCACTAGGTGTCACTGTGGCATACAAAATAATAATCTGCACATTATGGCATGGCAGTTAATGTTTTGCTTTGCTCTGGCAGCTGAGACTCGTTTGGATGATTTCTGCGTTGAGTGACGAACTGCCGAGGCCACCGCAATGAGGGAGAGCGTGTGTTTGGATATCAGGGCAATGTCACACTTTGAGGGGGGGAAGGGCGAGGCCACGAACCAAAATGCCAAGAAAAGTGGCCAATGCACTTATGGAGAGACGCATTTACTGTATACTGTAGTGTACACACAATGTGTTTGTGCAGCAGACAGACACACAGGATAACAGAGGGACACGGACAAGCGGACAGCGCAAGAACACTCAAGTCTCATAAAATCAAGTCTCCCTTTCTTAAGAGATTGCCCAGGGGAGGCTTGCATCACTCCATGATCTCAGAATCCAACACACACTCCACCCTGCACACCATGGGCCCAGGGAGAGACCAGTCTAAAGTGAGGACAGCTGAGCGCGTGTGTGTGTGTGTGTGTGTGTGTGTGTGTGTGTGTCAACATTTTGCGAAACATCTGTACGCGTGTGTCCACACTTGCGTTTAAGTGCTCCATGTTTACTCTGTAGCTAACACAAATACACTCCCACCCACTCACAGGCTGAGAGCCCGTTGGACTGAACAGAAGACGTGGCATCCAGTGAGAAACATCCTGTGAAATGTTTGGAGTCTCAACAACAGCTCTAATGTCTGCTACATTCACAGCAGCGGGCATTCTGCTCGCTGCTGTGAAACGTGGGGAAATCAAATGCAACCGCCGCATAGATGTTCAGTTCAGCGAAACCAACGGGCGAAACATTATTTACCTGCTCGGACAAGGAGCTGCTGTATTTCTTCGACATGCGTTTCCGCATGGTCTCCTTGACCGACTTGACCTTCTTGCCCAGCGAGATACGAGACGTGGCGGGGGACTTGACCACCTCTCTGTATATGGCCTCCTGCTCTTTATGCTGACAGGGGGGGTAACATAACGTTCGGGAGAGGGGAAGAAAGATGACGTGACAACAGAGGGGATGGAACACAATGGATAGAGTTAAAGGGACACTTTCCTCGGGGTCTTCATGTGTGTAATATGTGGTTTTAGATATTTTAGATTTGTAGCCAGTCTCTGATGTCATGGACACTGGGCTCACTTCCTTCCTGGACTACAATTTCCATAATGCTCTGGTGCACTACTGCTCCTCCTTGTGGATAGGGGTACGGCTGTCTTACTGAGACAACATGTAGTCCAGGACGTAAGTGAGCCCAGTGTCCATGACATCAGAGACACTGCGCTCACTGCTAAAAGCAGAGTTCTTAAACCATATTTCAAATATAGAGTTAGCTAGTCGATCTGCAAGCTCACAATCATGTCAGATGTCATAATTTTTAGTGTTAAATAGCTCTATATTTTGATCATGACTATAGTGTTACAGCACCAATTTCAACTGGTCAATGTTTTGTTGCTTCACTTTCAATTTCACATGGTTATGCTCTATGTATCCTGTCCTTTGTGAATTCCCTCTCCGGATCAGAGAAAGATTTGTATGCTGAACTGAAAATGTATTTTCTATGACAGAGCTGGAAAGGAGAGACCCCTATTACAGAACAAACACTTTACAACAATAGAGGGTATGCACATGACATCATCATCATTATCATCATACCCGGAAGTTCTGGCCTTGACAGCCCATACATCCAAACAGAAAAGTCCTATCT
Organism: Protomyctophum bolini; assembly: GCF_963924005.1. Lineage (NCBI taxonomy): Eukaryota > Metazoa > Chordata > Actinopteri > Myctophiformes > Myctophidae > Protomyctophum > Protomyctophum bolini. Next base: position 11,063,056 of record NC_137880.1, on the reverse strand, counting down.
GGTTGTATTAAACAACATTAAACTGTGCCATACACTTTGCCCTTATGCATGGGCATACCCTCTATAATAACTATCAGACTATAGAGTTTTATGGCTTTGGTTTCAACAAAAGACCATCACTTTTTACTGCACCGTTAAATCGTTAAACAGGGACAGGTCAAAAGTTCCAAGAGGAAAATGGAAATGCCGTGTAAGCTTAGAGTACAGTACTTACGTTGGGCTCCGAGCCTGCGTTGACCACATGCAGCGAACGGTTGGACAGGTCGAATCCTCCGAAACTGCACGTCCTCTGGAGGGGGGGGGGGGGGGTCAAAAGACACATCAAGGGGGTCAGCCTCAGAAGCAACCGAGCCAAACTAAATGACATCAATTCAAACGCCCACACACACCCAGCGAGGAGTGAGCTTTACAATGATTCATGCTTGGCACAACACCGTTTGATTAATGTACATGAGCATATGGGTCTGAATGGGTAAACTATATATGGGTGACACCATCTCGTTAATTATGGAATTGGTGGACAAGCAACAGACATGATGTAACATGAAAAGAGTTATACGAGGGTTGCCTTTTAAGTTTGTGAGTTGCTGTGCAGTCGCAGCCAAAACTAGCTTGAGTTATCGACCAAGGAGGAGTGTGTTAATTTAACTCTGAGAAGTGTACGAATGGAACCACATAAGGACCTGTAAGGGTCCATATAGGTCCATTTGTACACTTAAAGAGTCACAAATAGGTCAGGGTTTACAGTGATTTTACAGTGTATGCAGTCAATGTTAAAACTAGGCAGTGAGTCATGTTTTAGTTTTTTTTTACTTGGCGATCCCTTGTGAACATGGTGAAGGTAGTTAAATGAAGTCACTTGATGTGGCCGAGCGAATATTTTCAATTATGTGTTTATGAGTGAACATACGTTTAATATGCCAAGCGTCGATGTTTCCCCTGTGGTTAATTATGAGCCATACGTAATTGGGTTTAGTAGAGAGACACACACACATCGTATAGGTCCGAGTGACTTTACAGTGCGTGTGTAATGCCCGTTGTAGCCAGTTCATTTACGATATATAGTGAAATAACATTGTGTTCTAAAGAAAAGGAACATGGCAAGAGCTGTGCGGTGTCATCCGCTTGTCACAGGCATTTAGTGTGTTTGTTATTTGGGAAGCAAGGAACATTAGTGAGAGGCAACATATATATATAATACTCATGTTGGCTCATTTGGAGGTCAAGTACAAAGAAAATAATTAAGACAGTGGTAGAACTGCATGGTGGTGTGGCGGGGGAGGGGAGGGAGGGGGAGCGGATCAAGGTTCTCATTGCAGGCTTTGACCTCTGGCAATCTGGCAACCTTCCTTGGCTGAATAATTGTTTCCCACCACAAATAGAACATGTTTCAACACATCCTGATGAGCACATGCAGATCTGCCCCAAAGCACACCGTTTCACAACGGGACAGAGTCACTGACACAACCACTCAATGTCCACCCCCCGAACATACCCAAGATAGCAGGTCCACATTAACCTCATGAGAGCTTGACGATGTTCGCTATTTTTGAAAACAGGGCTTCGGGTTCAAAAGCCATCTGCAGAGCCAATAAATCTACTCAACGGAGCTTCCCAAACATCCCTGTTCCAAGTTCTTCCACGTGATACGTTTTGGTTGGTTGAGAGAACGCTATAATGGAATGTGTTATAATAGACGACGTCCACACACAAACGGCTGCACGTCCACATCGCGACTTCCCAGTAAACTGCAGGTTGGAGTAGACAGCCACCCCGAAATCTAAACGGCTTCCAAGATGATGGTGATGCTCAATGAAATGACCATGCAGCCAGAAATATGTGTCCTCCAACGAAAAGTGTAAGGAAAGTATAAAAAAAAAGAAAAAGAAAAAGAGAGAAAAAATATATAATACACACACCATATATCACATTTTGCAACCACAGAGGCATGTTCCAAAGAGAATAGAAAAGCAACAACGGAATGGGGTGGATTCAAAAATCGATGAGTGACGACGTCCGGAGATTTCACCAGCACAGGGTTGGACTCGGGTCTCCTCACAGCTGCAGAATAGCTCTCCTGTATCGCCGCTAACCGGTGTCACTAATAGTATAAACTAATATAGATACAGCACAAGCTGGGACAGCTCACTAAATAACAATAAGCCTAAGATAAGAGATGTCATGAAGCCATTAACTCTATTTTCCCTGCATATACTGTGTGACCACTTCTCTGTGTGTTATCTGTAGTTTCATCTCTCTGTATATCTTTATATTCATCAGACACTGCACCGTAGCAATACAGCTAAGTACTTATTTACTTACTTACAATACAGCTTAGTGATTGAGGACACAGGTTTACAGTTCATTCAAAACCCGAGGAGGCTACACTATGTGTTTGTGGAGCAGAGGAAATGCGAGGATGAGAGCTTGTACCACATCCCCCATTATTCCTGCGGGGAAGGGTGTGTGTGTGTGTGTGTGTGTGTGTGTGTTTGTGTGTACGGTACATGAGTGTGTTTGAAGGAGGTGACATTTATAAAAACTCTGCGGCGGCTTACTTAAAGGTGATATAGGCAAGTTTTCAGCCAAAAATCAACATATTTATCTATCTATATTTGTGGCCTTATTCCCTCTATCTTCCCCTATATTTTGATGCTGAGCTGCTGCCCTGTAGACATACACTCTCCCTTTGTCTCCCTCTATGTGTTTGTATCTGTTTATATCCACTGTTGTTTATGTCGCGGGACGGAAGCGTCGTGTTGGGAGGAGGGTCTGTGTGGGGGGTGACGCGGAGTCTTAGCCAATTGCAGCGCGAGGCTGTGACTGTGTGTTCGACCCATAGAGTATATACTCTAAGGTTCGACCCAGCAGTATTATAATGAAAACGCAATGCGATTTCATTGCAACTTGCAATGAAATCGCATTGGTGAAACTAAGATATGGGGATAATATTATACTTGCAATTTGCAAGTATAATATTATCCCCATATCTTAGTTTCACCATTGTTCATGTGAAATAGTATGTTTATGATGTAATATGTAAGCCTGTTGAAATTATGAGAATCGCTATGTATAGCGCATGGTTTGGTGGTCCGGCCGGCTTGAAGCTTGCATTCAACCCGTGCTCGCCAACGGTGACAAGCCGTCGCTGATCATCATAGCGATGAATAACCGTGGACAAAGTAGTTCACATGAACGATGCTGTAGTGGCTGGGGCATTTGAGGGGCAATATGTTTTATATGCACGATTACAAATGAAAGATAATTGAATTGAGAGCCAGTGAGTCTGCTCCACTACTTCCTACTTCCTCATTTGCGGGACTCGTCGTGTCAGTCTTGTGATATTGTGATTACGCTACAGTTACCCTTAAAAAAACATGTCAACTCAATGTCATTGTTGTAACTATGATATCGATAGAAATTCATAATTTTTTAATGTCATATTTAGCCATACGAGCGCAATATCCATAGCGTCCCTCCCAGCAGCAACAACAACCCCATAGCCTGAAGTGACCTGGCTCAGCCAATAGAATGACGGGGGGAGGGGGGTGGAGCTAGATTTTAATTTGTTTGGAAACACTCGATCAATTCTGTGTACAAACACTGAAAACTTGCCTATATCACCTTTAACTCCCAAAGTGGGACACTATTATAGTCCATCGCCATTTAATATCCTCCTAAAATTTAAAAAAGAAAAGTGTTCAATGCCACAGGCACTCGTTTAAAGGTCATAAGAGAGGACATTATGATGAAGTCGTTTAGTATGCTCCGTGAGAAAGAGGTTGGCTCTTGAAATGGACTAAGGAGTCTTTTTTTTAATGCCTATGGTTCTTATCTCATTAGTGTGAAAAGACTCCGTTTGCTTTTGTATCTACGCAGACGACGCTGAAATGAGAAAGAGGTTGAGTGTGACCTTTCCTGTCCCTCTGCGGTATAGGCCACAATGCACCGCCGCCTCGCCTCGCTAGTTCCGTGAGCTATTCTGCGACTCTGAAGTACACCGAGCCCTCCTGCTCACGCGAGGTGAACCCCCAATGGCTTCAACTCACAGACTTCTGCTGGATGCGCAACAGCACGCGCTTGGTGCAGCGGTCCACGCTAGCCGCCCACTTCCTGTCCGCCTCGCGGTCCTCCTCCAGCAGACAGCGGCGCTCGGTGCGGCTCAGGGTGACCGGGCGGACCAGCTGTGCCCAGTTGAGGTGGCCGTACAGACTCCGCTCCACCACATAGGTGATGTTCAGCTCGCTGACCGCGGTCCGCCCGCGCAGCCTGCTGCGCGAGGGGAACGCCCAGCCCCCTCCCCCACCGCCGAACATCTTGGACTTGGCCACGTCGCAGCGGGCGGGCGACGCCGGCGCGGCGACGGACAGCGGGGAGGCGGGGGCTTTGGCGTTGCGCGAGCGCTGGTACAGCAGGTGCTTGGTGGAGTACGCGTAGTTGGGGTCGGGCTTCCGGTGCGTCCAGCCGCCGTGGTGCAGCCGGCCGGCCGGCTGGTGTTTGGGGCTGCCCTGGTGGGGGCCGTCGTCCAGCGAGACCAGGAGGTGGCGGGACTGGCCGTGGGGCTTGGGACGGGGTTTGGTTAGGCCGTAGAAGGCGTAGAGGCTCTCGTTGGTACTTACCCCGTGGGAGATGGAGCTCAGCGCCTTCCGCATCTCGCTGTCGGTCGTGGAGTGCGACAGCTTCCCCTCGTCGTCCAGTCCGCAGCTCTCCAGCTCCGAGAAGGAGGAGCCGCTGCCGGCCAGGCCGCCCGCGACCACGGAGCTCCCCCCGGGGGAGGAGGAGGAGCCGGCGGGGGTCCTCTTGGGGGGCCGGATGAGGCCGTGGGTGCTGGAGGACTTACTGAAGGTCTTCACCAGCTTGTGTCCCGACCAGGTGTCCAGGCTGCTGGAGGACGGGGAGGTGGTCAGGCTGTCCGTGTCCCCGTCCGCAGACAGCTGGTCCTGCGCGAGGGAGGGCAGCGAGGCGTCCTGCGCCAGAGGGGACTTCTTCAGGACCCCCGTGTACAGCGCCGCGTTGTCCTCACAGGTGGGGGACGCCTCCAGACTCAGAGAATCTACAGGAAGAGACCATATACAGCAATCTGTAGACTCTCGATGGTGGAGCGACATGGTATTAAATCATAGAAAACAAAGTGTGATTTTTCTTTACCAAAATTGTGTGATATAAATGTGTCGGCATACAATATGTGTATGATTGAGTGATGACACTTTTACAAAATATCTTTTTACAATAAATATTGTGTGCGTGATTCTGCTATAATGTGAATATTATTAATACCCATGTTTCATTGTTAGAAAAATATGTTCAAACCAATTAAGTAACACTTGGCACACAATGAATGGAAAGTGTAGTGTTAAATAATGCGTGTATGACAACATATCTGGGACGGGTTTCTTACCTTGGGAACCATGTTTCTTGCCTTCCTCCACCTTGATGAGTTTCTTCCTGACACGGCGGGTGGAGTTCACCAACTTGTGGAGCCGCTTGAATTTCACCGACTCCTCGGACTGTTCGTCGTCCGACTGTTCCCGAGACTAGTGGAAGGAACGGGTAAAGAGAGGACTAGTTAACTACTGAAACATGACACAGACTAGTGGAAGGGACGGGTAGAGAGAGGACCAGTTAACTACTGAACCATGACACAGACTAGTGGAAGGGACGGGTAGAGAGAGGACCAGTTAACTACTGAACCATGACACAGACTAGTGGAAGGGACGGGTAGAGAGAGGACCAGTTAACTACTGAACCATGACAGACTAGTGGAAGGGACGGGTAAAGAGAGGACCAGTTAACTACTGAACCATGACACAGACTAGTGGAAGGAACGGGTAAAGAGAGGACCAGTTAACTACTGAACCATGACACAGACTAGTGGAAGGGACGGGTAGAGAGAGGACCAATTAACTACTGAACCATGACACAGACTAGTGGAAGGGACGGGTAGAGAGAGGACCAGTTAACTACTGAACCATGACACAGACTAGTGGAGGGGACGGGTAGAGAGAGGACCAATTAACTACTGAACCATGACACAGACTAGTGGAAGGGACGGGTAGAGAGAGGACCAATTAACTACTGAACCATGACACAGACTAGTGGAGGGGACGGGTAGAGAGAGGACCAATTAACTACTGAACCATGACACAGACTAGTGGAAGGGACGGGTAGAGAGAGGACCAGTTAACTACTGAACCATGACAGACTAGTGGAAGGGTTGGGTAGAGAGAGGATCAATTAACTACTGAACCATGACAGACTAGTGGAAGGGACGGGTAAAGAGAGGATCAATTAACTACTGAACCATGACACCACTTTTAGGATTGAACCAACTTTCTTTCGTTAAAATGTTATTTGTTAAATGTAAGTTATAGTTCTATATTATTCTGAAATCAAACATAGCTACCAGTATAGTGATTTGTTCAGTTACAGGGGTCTCCCCAGATCTTTAATAAATAAAATAAAATGCATTTCTTGGTGGGATACCACAGCACTAATCATTTATCTGCTTCAGGTTTATAGCGTTCCAGTTCCAACTTCGTCTGCTCATTTATCACTGAAATTGGTATGCCTGAAAACATATTTCCCGTTTACAAAAGGGATGGAGACCCCCTGTTAATGAACAACAGCAATGACTGCTATGGGAATATAGAGCAATTGAACAATTATTTCAATAATGAAATATTGCTTAAAGCACCTTTAACTCCGAACATCATACAGTATAAACTAAGGCTATAGCCTAAACACTTTAGTGGTCAGTTGCAAAAAAACCAAAAACATTAACAAAAATGCTGTGAGCATGTGCACACACTGATGATGTTGGTTGATGGATGTGTTATGATGAGGTGGACGGGAGCGTCGTTTAGGGGTGGAGAGTCATAAGTTAGTGTCTTGAGGAGACGAACATGGCGGGTGTGGAGCGTGGCAGCGTGTTGCGTTGTGAGGGACATGTAGACATATGGCCATGGAGGACACAGTTGAAATGCACAGATGAAAGGAAAGAACTGAGATGAATCAATGTTATACAAAGTGAGCAGTCTCGGTTCACTCGACAAAGCATTGCGTCGCCTTATGCAAGGCTGTGTGTTCCCGAGGTAATGGACTCATCCTTCTGATGTTCACACATTCCTTCTACAGCCCGACAAAAACAAGTGTAGTGGAAAAAGACTGGTAATGAAACGGCTTCATTAACTCCACCACATCACTCACATTTACTCTTCTCTCCAACACCGTTTCAATATTGTCGATGTCTTTGGGTCCCATCATATCATATCATATCATATCATCATATCATTTCTCTTTTCGGTCACGGGCTAAAAAGTTTGGGAACCACGGCACTAGAGCAGTACACGGCAACACATGCACCAGCATTTCACAGAATCACCACTCCCTTTCCGAGTGTGTGTGTGTGTGTGTGTGTGTGTGTGTGTGTGTGTGTGTGTGTGTGTGTGTGTGTGTGTGTGCGGGTCTGCAAGCTCCGCATGGCTGGCCACCGCCAGACAATGATGATGATGAGCTTTGGCTCCGAGAGAGAGAGAGAGAGAGAGAGAGAGAGAGAGAGAGAGAGAGAGAGAGAGAGAGAGAGCCTGGCAAGGAAGGAACGTGGTCATTCTGCTGTTTCTATTTCGCACCGGTTGCCACGGCAACAACACTGGCTCTGGTCACACACTGGCAGCCGCATGGCCAAGGTTGATTTCACTGTTTACAAAGAGCCACGCTTACACACACACAAATACATTACGCAGGCAAGTGTGCGCTCTCACACACACACACACACACACACACACACACACACACACATACAGTACACACGCAGACACACACACACACACACACACACACACACACACACACACACACACACACACAGTCAAGCTAGGTAGAGCAGGTCTTCAGTGTGAGGCACTCATGCTCAACGTCTGACAGAAATGCAGCCATCGTGTATTGCAGCCCTTCAGGGTTTGATTAGCAAAAACAAAACAAGCGGGTGGGGGTGGGGGGGGGGGGGGGGTGGTAATTTTTCAATCAAAAGCAGTTGCATGGATTTCCCCCCCATCCCCCAGGCGAGACAAACCTGGCAGTGCTAGCCAAAGATCCTTAATATAGGAAGATAAGCCATCCCACACTTTGCCACTATAGGCCCGGAATGGCACTAAAATAGTCTAAGTGGGCGTGGTTGCCTCTCCACCCTAATTCACTTCTCCATTGGAATGAAGAGACTTGTGACCTACTTCTGGTCTCCTGGATAGAGCAGGGGTTCTAAAAGTGCGGTGCAGGCCAGGGACCCTCAGGGTTCCTCCAAATGGACCCTTACAGGTCTGTGAACAAATGGAACGGGTATGGAACGGGGTTTTATGTATTTGTTTTGTTCTGTTTTTCTTGTCTCCTTTCCCAAAAGGAAGAGGGGCGTTTTGTATCGTTGCTCCCGGTCCCCTTTCCCCAAAAGGACCACGATGGAAACAAGCCTGCCGGCTTTCTTGTGCCTGTATCCTTTTGAACAAATTTTCAATAAAAGTGTTCAATCAATTCAAAAGTCCATTTTGGTCTCTGTTGTACACTATCAGAGTTATGGGAGTCATTCAAATGTAAATGTTTGAGGACCCACACTGTCCCCACAGGGGCAGTCTTTGCCCTATGTAGCTTAACAAGACAGGAGCTTGTTTCTCTCACTGCTGTTAGGGGTTAGACCACAGGCCTGGAAACACAGGCTGCTGACACATAGAAGACCTGGGGTTAACAACTGCTGCGGGGCTGCTTGGGAGCGAATATATCCAAGACACCGCACAGATCCCGTGAGGGCACCTATATGTGATGCTGTGACCTCTCGTAGCAGGGCTGTGTATGTGCAAGAGCTGTAAAACCTCTTACCCCCCTCCCCCCCACACGCACGCACGCACGCACACGCACGCAAGCACGCACACACATCCCTCTGACTGCCACTGTCAGGCAGTGCGTGCTCAACACTCCATTCCTCTCGTCATCGGCGAGCAGTGGACCGGCACTGGGTGTACCCTCTCATTTTGGTCTCCGACAGGCCCTCGCGGGCCTGTGAAACCGCAGAGCGAGGCTCTGAAAACCCCCTAAACCTCACCCTTCACCCCAATTCCTCCTGGAGAAATCCCCTCCGCCCCGAACCACACAAGTCTGGCTCCCTGTGACATGGCTTCTTCTACGTTTACGTTCGCCCGCTGGGAAAGTGGAACGCAGACGGGTTGCAGGAAAACAGTAATAACGGGTCTGGGGTCTGGGAGGATGGAAAAAAGGAGACAGACTATGGGATCGGCGGGCCCACGAAAAGGTTGGCCAGGAGGAGTCTGCGTCCTGTGTCTCAACCCTCCAACAATGGCTATTATAGTGAGAGAAAAGTGTGTCTCTCGTGAAAGCAGAGTGTCTGGCACACGGAATGACTTTGAGCAGGAAAAAGATTATATTAGCGGTCTTTTAACTAAAGCATATACGCATAAAACGGAATCCTTAATGCGGTGAAACTGCTGAGTAAAGCGGGGGCAGGAGAAGAAAGGAGACTGTGCCCTTTGCTGGATATGGTGCAGAGAATGGAGTATGACGTGTTAAAAAGGTGACAATAAATACAGTATGTAGTAAAGGTGAGGTCCTAACATATAGCCCTGAGATACATGTAAATGAGAGATAAAGAGAGAGAAAGAGAGACAGGCAGACATTGCAGAAAAATGATGCAACACTACTGCTCCTGTGCCACAGATACAGACAGAGAAGCTAGGGGGAAAAAAGTAATTCAGAGCATCAAAAAGCCTAGTCTCTCTCTCTACTCACCACCGCAGGCTTTCAGGACAGAAAATTACCATTCCCCCGTGTCAACAATCACACGCGTTAGCGAGAGTGGTTTTGCCAAATCCATAGTGCCCATATATCCAGCGTAGAGGCTCAGCTCGTGGCACGCACAACTCCAAACAATATCAATACCCCCGGTTGCACACGCAGCCAGACTTTGGAACGCACTCTGCGCGGGCCAGTTGAGCGAACGGCAGTTTCCTAAGGAATGAGGGGACTGTTTGGAAGTGCCGTGCCGCGGAGCTCGAAGAGAAAAGGCGTGTTGTGCGTTGGAGAACAATCCCGGCGTTTGAGCCCCGCTGACCCTGGCTTGGCCCCCCCCGTCCCTAATGGTCGGCCCTGGAATGTGGGCTCTGATGGCCGGGGGAAGACAGACTGGAGAGAGAGAGAGACGGAGGGGGAAACAGAGACGGAAGGGGCCAAAACGGGACTCACTGAATGAATTCAAAGAGAGTGCAGCCACGGACCAACCGGACGCACGCTGCACTGTATATCGCAAATGTGTATAGCACAAGAGTGCACATTCAGTGTGTGTGTGCACATGTACAGCAGCATCACCACACACACACACACACACACACACACACACGACCGTTAACCATTTTAACAGTTGGCGGTGACCCAATTCCATTTATTAGATTTTAGGGGCATTACATGACACGCACGCCCCGAGGGCCCTGCACGGGGCAGTCATTACTTCCTGAAGTGGTCCATTTTGGAACTCAGGACTGGGGTATTTACAGAAGACACCAGCCCTCCCCCTCCCCACACAAATTATTGGGGGCCTTGGGGGGGGGGGGGGGGGAGAGGTCATTGTCCAAGCCGTTTCCTCTCTGCCTCAAGTCCATGTGTGTGTGTGTGTGTGAAGACAGGCTGTGTGTTCCTCAGAACAATACACCTCCAGTCATCCCCTCTATCCTCTCTGTGACACCATATCTACTGTATCAATCACTCCACTGAAGACGGGAAACAGACCTCTAGTGGCACACGAGGGGGGGGGGGGGGTTAACGGAGCTGATTAGCAAACTGGCAATCTGTGCATAACACCGCCATGGAGTATCTCCTAGTGCTAGACGGACAGCAGAAGACTCTGGAGGCTGAGGCTGCGCAGGGCAGAAGGCAGACGTCCTCCATTACATATTATGGAAGGATATCATCAATTATGCCCCGGAGAGAACGGTTTAAACGAGGCACTTTGATTGTCTTCGGGAAAACGATTTGGCATGGCGAGCCAGTTAAGCTTTGCTCTCATTCAAACATACACCGAAGTCCAGGCACGGCGATGAGTTGCTAGGTAGGGTGGATAGAATAAATAAATAAATAAACTATTGCCAAGGACATTTTTGCATTCGTGAAAGTCGCAATCTGTAAGCAAATATGCAAGCAAGCCAGATTCTTTTTTAGACTGTAAGGTCAAACACACATTTATTTTAATTGCAAGAAATTCTGCATGCGTACAATTGCTGCAAGTGGGAAAGGGCAGATGTCAGGGGCTGTTTTTAGAGTGTCTCATGGCGGCAAGCTGTTCAGGAGAAACGGTGTTAGCTGAATATTAGTGGCGCATTTCAAAACACACACACACACACACACACACACACACACACACACGCGCGCGCGCAAACACACGCACACTCACGCACACAGGCTGTTATTTCTGTGGTGGCACAAACCAAATGCAAAATATACCTATGCAAGTCCAAAACAATGTGTGTTAGGGCACTTGACTTTACTGCGTTCTACTTCCCCGCATAGATCTGAATGTGTACGGTGCACTGGACCAGCATGAACACCAGAGTGTCTGACCGGCATCCGACACAAACACACAGAGAGTCATTGTCTTGAGTTAAAAAAAGGGGAAAATAATATAATGAAATAAATCACACTGTGCGTCGTACAGCGGCGGGCTGTTCCAAGGTTCAACTCGGTGACTCAAGGCCCCGTGAAGTCTTCTCAATAAGCTCATTCACTTCACGAGGGAGTACTGGAGAGGTACCGACCCGAGGTCTCCTCTCCAGTCGCCGCAGCTGTCGACGAGGACAATGGCAACAGTACTGAGTTGGACACCCGTTCACCACCGGGGCCAAGGCAGAGCATCACGGTGGGGAACGGGGGATGGAGCACTTCAGCTGACGGTCCACTTGGCAGACCACACAGACAGGTTTCAATTACAGCTGATTGGCTAGAGCAGGCTTAAGCTGAAATACCCTTAACTGGCAATTATGGCCCACGCCAGGACAGAGTGGGCCTCTAGATCAGTGGTTCTCAGGGGTCCTTGAGGGAGTTGCAGGGGGTCCCCCAGCTAAATGATAGTTAGGAACCAAATGGACCCTTATGGGTCTGTAACTCTGAGAGTGTACCAATGGAACCAAATGGACCCAAAATCAACATTGATTTCACTATAAGAATTGGGGTCCCAGCGATATTTATGCCACTAAATGGGGGTCCGTAGACCTTTTTTTTTTTAGACTAATGCATGTCAAACTGAGGGTCCTTGAAATTAAAGTGGTTGAGAGTCACTGCTTAGAGCCGTAAAGCTCTTCTCTTATGGGGGTCCCTGGGCATATCTCTTCAAATGGGGGTCCGCGGGCTAATTAGTGTCAATGTGTGGGTCCTCGACATGAAAACGTTTGGGAACCACTGCTCTAGATGCCAACGGTGGGATAGGAGGGTGCACGATACACGTGCTCTCCAACGATGGGAGACGAGGGTGTACGATACACGTGCTCTCCAACGATGGGAGACGAGGGTGTACGACACACGTGCTCTCCAACGATGGGAGACGAGGGTGTACGACACACGTGCTCTCCAACGATGGGAGACGAGGGTGTACGACACACGTGCTCTCCAACGATGGGAGACGAGGGTGTACGACACACGTGCTCTCCAACGATGGGAGACGAGGGTGTACGACACACGTGCTCTCCAACGATGGGAGACGAGGGTGTGCGATACACGTGCTCTCCAACGATGGGAGACGAGGGTGTACGACACACGTGCTCTCCAACGATGGGAGACGAGGGTGTGCGATACACGTGCTCTCCAACGATGGGAGACGAGGGTGTACGACACACGTGCTCTCCAACGATGGGAGACGAGGGTGTGCGACACACGTGCTCTCCAACGATGGGAGACGAGGGTGTACGACACACGTGCCTTCATGTGAACAGAATGGCAACGTGAGAACCCAGGGGCCTGCGTCAGGGGCCAGGCTATAGGTTCTGTGTGGACAGAATGTACGTATACTGTACAATACAGGGGAGGAACATGCCATCGCTTGTGAGATGAAAGCACAGGACGGGGAACAGAAAGGAAGTGAGGGAGAGAAGAAAGGGAGAGGGGGCAGGAAGGCAGGAGGGGTTAAAGGGGAAAAGAAACAAACGTTGTGTGGAGGTGGGTTTTTTTGTTGTTGCTGCCTATAGAGTTCACATATGCAACCCCGTTTTATGTGGAGTGGATTTCAAGTCTGGATGTCAAGAATTACACACAAAATTCACATTTTGCACATTCAAATGCATGACACAAACACACACAAAACGGCCCGCTCCTTTTCAGGATCCTCTTTGGAGCGGAATGAGCTTGAGGTCACTGAAAGGTGAGAATGAGTTTGGGAGGGTTCAGGGGTGTGGATCGGGGTGGGGTTGTATTACACACACACACACACACACACACACACAGGTACTTACGTTGCAGTTTGAGGACTGGTTTAGATTAGGTGAGGATCCGTCAGTCCATTCTGCAGTGTCAGCACTGCCGGACTGTCTGCTGCTTTCGTACTCCTTCAGCTACATGGAGAAGAAGAGTTTAGAGAGACAGCGGCCGGGGGAACGGGGCGGGCGCGCCCACTAGCGCCCAGCATTGGTAGATCTCTCCCCACACACACACACACACACACACACACACACTGTGTCTCCACGATATGCCTTTTCAGAGATATCGTTATCGATATCGATACAGTGAATGCACATTCAGTGATTTACAGTTCTATAGCTTAATTTATACTTCTGTAGAATGACAGTTTCGTTCTCCAAAAATACTCCAAAAAAGTATTTATTGTGGTCTAAAATGGTCCGTTACCAAATTTTTGTTTTGTTTTTGTTACCTTGTCGAGGCTGTACTGTTAAGTGACTTGATGAATAACCATAAAAACCAACATGAGAAAGAATCATTATAATATCGTGGATTGTGATACTGCTTGAAAAATAATATTTCCATTCTCACACCAGACAAACAGACAAACGGCAATGGAAATGACACAGGACAATTAGGTGCATTCAAAACGTTTGTGTCCACTTGCAGATCAGATCCACTTGCAAGTGCTGACAAACATCCAATACAGACAGTACAGTTGGTCAGACACACACCACGACGACGACAAGTCGACACAACACGACCGTCCACACAGGCTAATCATTGATTCTAGAGTGGATTGATTGATTGTCAATCGACAACAGTGGAGTGGTACAGAATCGTCAACCAATAGCAGGCCAGAGTTCCTGGCGAAGAGGAGTGTGGAGGAGGGGGAAGAATCAATGTCTGCCTTGTGGAGAGACAGATCTGGGGTTCTGTCATGCTATGCTTGCAGGAGCTCTTCACCCGTTTTTTAACCCTGGCTTTATAGAATTGGTCCTCGCTCATTATTAGATGACTCAGTTTCTGTCTTACTCTCTCTGTGTCTCAGAGGAGGGCTGTGGACAGTTCAGAAACCTGTCTACTCACTCTGTGTCTCAGAGGAGGGCTGTGGACGGTTCAGAAACCTGACTACTCACTCTGTGTCTCAGAGGAGGGCTGTGGACAGTTCAGAAACCTGTCTACTCACTCTGTGTCTCAGAGGAGGGCTGTGGACAGTTCAGAAACCTGTCTACGCTCTGTGTCTCAGAGCAGGGCTGTGGACAGTTCAGAAACCTGTCTATTCTCTCTCTGTGTCTCAGAGGAGGGCTGTGGACAGTTCAGAAACCTGTCTACTCACTCTGTGTCTCAGAGGAGGGCTGTGGACAGTTCAGAAACCTGTCTACACTCTCTCTGTGTCTCAGAGGAGGGCTGTAGACGGTTCAGAAACCTGTCTACTCTCTCTCTGTGTCTCAGAGGACAGTTCGGAGACATCACTGGTAGGCAGGTTGGGCCATTACAAACAAGACTTCATTTATTTTTTTACTGATGTAAGAATGGCTTCTATTTCAGTGTGCCATCTTTCCAGTAGGAGAAAGGCTGTCGTTTCTATTAGCTTGGAATCCCCACTGACGATGTCCCTCACTGGTCGGCAGGTTTCTGAACTGTCCACAGCCCACCGCTGAGACGCAGAGGTAGTGGACCGACGGCAGGTGTGCCATTTTATAACGTGCTTTGGTGAGGAGGACCAATTTTATGAAGACAAGGCATGGACAGGGCTGGAGTCCTCCCTTAAGCGAGCGCATGGCGTTATCCAGGAGACAACTGACACGAGGAAAGGAAGAAAATAAGTGAAAGGACGGAAGATACCAACATGGGGGGGGGGGGGGGGGGTGGATCACCAATGTGTACATCTGAGACGCAACATCCACAAAACGCACAAAATGCACCACAGCACCCGCTCCAACTGTCAAGTGACCCCCTGTGTGTGTCCACCACCAACAGCAGAGGTGTGGACAGAATGACACATTCCCACACACACACACACACACACTACATTACACGTCAAGAATCCCCAGGCTGTCCGCCCCACCCCCAAAGTTCCCAGACTCCTACTGTAAACCCCTAGCACCTGTGTGTGTGTGTGTGTGTGTGTGTGTGTGTGTGTGTGTGTGTGTGTGTGTGTGTGTGTGTGTGTGACTGTGTGTGTAGAGAAGGCGGCAATGCAGAGAGCTATAGCGCGGGGCCTCATAAAAAGGGTTAGTAACAGTGAGTCGTTTTAGTAAGCCAGTATAAGCTATGATGGAAACAGGTAGCAGAGAGATGGAGACAGACGGACGGACGGGTCCTAACCCAGGATGCGGTGAGGGGATCTGGAGGTTGAAGGGAGGGGGGGGTTGGGGGTCGGGACGGGACAGGGGGGTCCTGGGGGTGGGGTTCTAGTGGTCGTGGTGGGGGAGGGGGGGGGGAGGGGGTTACAGGACACAGTGAGATGTGGTGGTCCCTCTCCCTTCCTACCCGAGCGAGGGCTTCCTCCACGGTGATCATCTTCTCCTTGACCATCATCATCAGTTGGATGCGCTCCTCGTCGCTCATGGTGATCTCGCTGGCCAGGTAGCCCACGTCCTCTCCTGTTGAACCAATGAGGGAGATACTATCAATACTACTGGCCAGGTAGCCCACGTCCTCTCCTGTTGAACCAATAAGGGAGATACAATCAATACTACTGGCCAGGTAGCCCACGTCCTCTCCTGTTGAACCAATAAGGGAGATACAATCAATACTACTGGCCAGGTAGCCCACGTCCTCTCCTGTTGAACCAATAAGGGAGATACAATCAATACTACTGGCCAGGTAGCCCACGTCCTCTCCTGTTGAACCAATAAGGGAGATACAATCAATACTACTGGCCAGGTAGCCCACGTCCTCTCCTGCTGAACCATGGGAGATACAATCAATACTACTGGCCAGGTAGCCCACGTCCTCTCCTGTTGAACCAATGAGGGAGATACTATCAATACTACTGGCCAGGTAGCCCACGTCCTCTCCTGCTGAACCAATAAGGGAGATACTAGTATCAATACTACTGGCCAGGTAGCCCACGTCCTCTCCTGTTGAACCAATGAGGGAGATACTATCAATACTACTGGCCAGGTAGCCCACGTCCTCTCCTGTTGAACCATGGGAGATACTATCAATACTGCAATTTAGAAGTACTGTTACAAGTAAAAAGTCCCGAATTCCAACATAGACTTGGGCAAAAGTACAAAAGTATTGGTTTCAAAATGTACCAAAAGGGAGAAGTACTGATTGTGCAGAATGGCCCATTTAAAGTTTTCAAATGTATAATAATTCAGATTTGATCAGATCTACAAGCTCGCAATGTGTCGCGTCGCAATGCTTTGTGAGCTTGTAGATCTGCTATTTTCAAATGGCCGAAATGTGTATAGGGCTGAAGTATGAATGTACGTTTTGTGATAATAATCAAAGTAAGTTGTCAAATAAATGCAGTGGAGAAAAAGTACAATATTTGCCTATGAGATGTAGTGGAGTAAAAGTACTGGAAAATCTCAAGTAAAGTACAAATACTGGAAAAAAAAGCGTGAACAACAAGAACCCAAAGGGTCAGCAGAGAACGTGGCCATGTGTGTGTGTGTGTGTGTGTGTGTGTGTGTGTGTGTGTGTGTGTGTGTGGGGGGGGGAGAAGGTCAACGATCAGGTAAACAATGATCGCGTCGCATCATTTTCACACCAACCTACCTTTGGACGTCTGTCGCGCGGCAGGCTTGTGCTGCGACTTGCGGAAGTTCTGCCAAAAGGATTTGTTCTTCTTCTTATTGTCCCATTTACCTGAACAGACATGAGGCAGAGTCACAAATGAACCACACATCCACACAACACAGAAGAGAACTCTACACACACGCAAGCACGCGCTCACACAAACCACAGTTCCATGTCTTTCTTTGTTATTGCATGATGACGGCCATAAGGAAAGAACTGCATGATCCGAGAGAAGGACTAGCTGTCAGATTAAATGGGACAGCCTATTCATCTACTCTTTCAATGCCACATCTGAAACTGTGAGAGAAAAATAATAAAACGTCTGGGCACCTAGGCTGCCAAGCCAGCCGGGCGGCGTGCCGCGGGTTCGACTCCCGAGCCCGACGGCCTTTCCGGCGTGTCACTCCCCATCTCTCTCCCCCTTTCCGGTCTGTCTACTACAGTCACTATCAATAAAGGCAGAAAAAGCCCCAAAACTAATCTAAAAAAAAGAATAATAAAAAAAAAGAATCACACTTGTGTGAAGTGAGGGGCCCTTATCATCATACATCACATTCCATGCTCAGCCAATCAACAAAATGTAACCGTGGTACACACAAACACACAACTGGCCAAGCAAATCATCACAAATGTGGTACACACCTACACACAAACGCACAAAGCTGGGCATAGGAGGAGGCGCTAGGGCCCACCCTCAAAATAAGAAGTGTAGTGTACATGTGTGTACTTCCTCTCTCAAGGTAATAAAGCGTGACCCTTCTATGCCCTGCACAGATGTGCCTTCTCTCTGTCCTTATCCTTGTCCAAACAGACTGGGTACAAGCTCATTAACTGCCTTGACACACATGCACGCACACACACTCACAAATGCACGCACGGACGCGCACACGGACACACACACTCAGAATGAACATAATAGAGCTATATCTTCTATGTGGGACCCATACAGTCCAGAAAAAGATGCAGAGCTTCCTGTCCCCATGAAATGCTTAAGCATAAAGATTATGTGTGTGAAAGCGGTTTTGAATGTACTGTATGTAATGTAAGGCAAATGTTGTGTCTTAAAAAAAAAGAGCAATGCATGGACAGTTGTGCGCGCACGCACACGCACACACACACACACACACACACACACACGTACACACAGGACCAAGTGCACACGTTTGGTTTTTAATGAAACCAAACCATGCATCAGTCTGGTATCGGATGTGCCCAGCCCAACCTTCAACACTAGAATGAATAACGCCTCTGGAGGATTGGAACGTTCCTCTGTCCTCTCTCTCTCTCTCTCTCTGTGTTCACTGGTGCTTTCTCTCGCTCTCCCTTAAACCGCCTTCCCCTCACCAGTTCTCTGCTGTTCTCTCCCTTAAACCGCCTTCCCCCCACCAGTTCTCTGTTCCGTTCACAAGGAAATCGTGTTCGACTTCTTCCAATTCCCTTCTCGTCTGTATGCCTATACACTCGTTGGCTGATGGGTCAAAAAAGTGAAACGTATTAGCTTCTCCACTCACCTCCAGAGCCATCTTCAGAGCTGGACTTTTGAAGCGACATCCTGGAAACACAACAGAGAGAAGCAACAGAGTGAATCAACATGGGACAAACACAACCTTCCCTTTTCACATCACACATCGTTATCATCTCTTCCAAACAGCCTCCCACTCTGTTTAAGTTAGAACATGTGTACGGGACTGAAGCTGTGCTTTCTTGGTTTAATGTACTGTATATCTATCTCTGAGGGGGCCTTTATGCCAAGGCTGCAGTTCTGACTGGTCACCACTGGGGGTCAGTGGTGGTGCTCCAGAGCCTCCAGTGTGACTAGCCGGGACCAGAGGAGAGGAAAGGAGAGGATTGAAGAGGAGAGGTGGATCTCAACCTTAATACAAGCAACAAATAAATGTAATGATTATGATTATATATATATATATATATATATATATATATATATATTAAAGAGCCATTGGAGGGAGGGGCATATCGACCAGATGAGGGAACGAGTGGACAACCACGCCAAAGTACAAAGTATGGAACCGAAATAAGAGGAGAAGAGCAGATGAAGAGAGAGAGAGAGAGAGAGAGAGAGAGAGAGAGAGAGAGAGAGAGAGAATAAACCACAGGGCAGACTCAGCCTGTTTGTGTTTCCACTTCCCTCCACAGGATAGTCACGAGGAGAGAGAGAGGGGGAGCTAGAGAGAGAGAGAGAGAGAGAGAGAGAGGGGGAGAGAGAGAGAGAGAGAGAGAAGGAGAGATAGAGAGAGCGAGAGAAGGGGAGATAGAGAGAGAGGGCAAATGCTCAAGAGCGAGCCAAAGAGAATGGAAAATAACTGGGTTAAAAAGTATTCTGTACATGTGCGCGAGTCATCTTCTCACCCATCCTAAATAAACAGAACACAGTGAACTGGGGAGGGGGTGGAGGGGGGACCCAACAAAAAGACACAACTAGGATAGGAAGCTTCCTTAAACACAAGGAGAACACTCCCAGCCTCTGAGCGAGCCTTTTAAAAAGAAGCCTCACGGACGAGCCTCGTCAGGGAGAAACCTTGTATTTACACTCATGTTTTGGTTTTCTTTTTCGTGCCTTTATTAATTAACTACTCGATGTTTGTTTTTAGTGAGCTTGTAGACCTTGGTACTTATTTTTCTTCGTTTGGTTTTCTTTGAAGTAAAAGTTAAAGTGGTTAAGAGTGTCTGTGGGTTTTCTAGATATTTAACCAATGAAAGATATCAACAAGAGCTTGTGGATAAGTGATAACTACGTCGATCGTCTCCACCAGGCCGAAGGCATGGGGAGAGAGTATGTGTTGCACTCCGTCCGTGAGTGTGTGTGTGTGTGTGTGTGTGTGTGTGTGTGTGTATGTGTGTCCGTCCGTCTGTTAACAGCTAATCTCCGGCACCGTTACCCCGGTCGGTGCCCAATTTGGCAAGGTTTACCAACCGACGGCGCCGAGAAACCTCCGCAGTCACACGTGTTACCCTGTGGTTAGCTCTCCCTCGTGTTGCAGGGAGCCAACAGTGGTTCCCAAACTTTTTTACCCCGTGACCCAAAAGACAAATGAGACATTTCCCCCTGGCCAGCCGGGGCGCCTGATGGAGGGGAAAAGAACTGGTCGGGAATAACGCGGTCCTTCTACGTGCTACGTCCGGCCAGGGAAACTCTCGCCTGTCCGGTGAAAAAAAAGTGGCTTGGACTCCTCATGCATAGAAGGAAGCATGAGGTCAGTCCACTGCCCCCCCCAGGTTGGAGGAAATGTAGCGCCCAGGATTACATTAGATAATTGATACACTGGGTGAAAAAAATGGGTTGTGTGGGATATGAATTTAAGAAAGAAAAAAAAAGAATTTCAAGAAATTACTTAGAAAAGTCCTTTCATTTGGTATTAAGTCATGAAAACTTTAGATTGTTTGGGAATGTTTTTTGAAAATGTTTAGAAATATACTAATTAAAATCAAAATGTAGGAAAAGGAAAAAAATGAAGGGACTCATAAAAAAGTGTCCACGGCCCATACATGGGTCCAGACCCACCGCTTGGGAAACGGTGGGGTAAAAACACACCCTGTGGTTAGTGCTGGGGGCGCTGTACCACATCAATGACTAGTGTCTCGCTCTGTAAAAAAAAAAAAAAAAAAAAGGGAGCCTAGAGGGCTCACGTTTTAAGTGGCCGGTAAAAAAAAAAAGGGTTTCACGACGAGAAAAGAGCAACTGAGAGACTGAGCTACTGCGTGTCTGAAACTGAAACCGCTACGTGAGCCGAGCAAAAAGAGGTGGATCATGACACCGGATAATACCCTACAGGTGTGTGAGAGGGTGTGTGCGTGTGCGTACGTACGTGTGTGTGACTGGGAGCTGCACAGTGTCCCTTGCCCTCCTCAAAAGAATTGGGATAAATCACAGAGAGTGTGATTGTGTGAAATTGACCCGTAGGGTCTTATGAAGTCAATCTTCATCTCTCACAATCGCACGCACGCATACACACACACACACACACACACACACACACACACACACACACACGGGCAGAAAACCTCCCTAGGAAAAAAAGGGCGCACACACAGTAATGTCCATTCCTTACTCAGGCATAAACTTGACTGACAGCACACTCTCTCTCTCTCTATTAGGTGTGTGACTGGTTCAAACCCAGCTAATCAGGTCACAACGCTCTCTCTCCGTTTGTGTGTGTGTGTGTGTGTGTGTGTGCGCACCTAAAAGAAATACAGTATACTCTCTCTCTCGGCAGTATGGGAAACCGTCACGCCTCTTAAAGCCTGGCTGCCATGGTGACATAATGAGATGCTAATTGAATGGAGGCCTGTATGGTTGAGCCCTCTGCTGCTCCCCCTCTGCCCCACCACAGCCAGGCTAGGGCCCAAGCTAATGCTAATATAGGACTCACTCAATAGGAGCTTCTTTCTGCTCCACACTATAAATTAACAGAACACACACAGGCACAGGCGCGCGCACACACACACACACACACACACACACACACACACACACACACACACACACACACACACACACACACACACACACACACACACACACACACACACACACACACACACACACACACACACACACACACACACACACACACACACACACACACACACACACACACACACACACACACACACACACACACACACACACACACACACACACACACACACACACACACACACACACCTCTTTGAAATAATCTCTACGGAGCACTGTGCCATTGGGCATTGTGTGGCTAGTCAACTTAATTGGTTTAGCCTGAAAATCTTTGGCACGCCTTTCTAGTTCTGTTCACCTCCTTTGCGTAGAGTAGTGGACAGTGAACTCCCAACTGGTTTAAATGCTTTGGGAAAAGCATTTTACTTCTTTCCGTTTTGTACATATATTTCTATTGCAGCCTAAACTTGTAAGCTTAAGCATTTTCTTTTAACGACTTGCACTCTGCAAGTGAATGAAATGCTAATTTTGTCATTTACATGTGGAATGGAGAATTGGGCAAATAACGTGTGTGCCGACTGCAGAGTGCAAAATGCAAACTGGTTCTGTTTGACCACTTTTCTCCTGGCAGCGGCGTATAGCGTTACTAATGTTAATAATGAGCCATATAAGCCAGTGTGTGGTGTATGCTATTATACTGCAGTGACACAGCAATACCCTGGCCTAGATGAGGTGGAAAAAGTATGCGCTATGTCTTACTTGAGTAAAAGTATCAATACTGCAATGTAGAAATACTCTGTACTTTTACAAGTAAAAGTACAGAATTAAACACACACACACACACACACACACACACACACACACACACACACACCAAGTCTGCTGTAACAGAGTCATGAAAGATGAAGGCTCAAGAGAAGAAGGCTGACCTAATAAACGACTAATTACTTACATAAGCGGTTATCATGTGATATGGTTCGGCCTGTCTATTGTATGACTCTGTCTCTGTGCAAAATGCCAGCAGCACCTTATCCTGCTGGACTGCTCACACACACACACACACACACACTCGGATCCACATGCACGGATGTGAGTTTTTCTTTCTTTCTTTTTTTCGTTTTTCACTTCACTCAGCATAAGCCAGTGATTTCTGTGTGTGCGCGTGTGTGCGTGTGTGTTGTCCCATGCCTGGCCACCTGGAGTGCAGGGGCCATTGCTCTTGTATGGGGACAATGAAAGGCAGCGAGCCTGTGTGACGAAAGCCCGAGCCCACAGGAAGAGCACGCATGGAGGTGACCCCGTCAAAGGGCAAAGGTCACGGTGATTTCCTTGATGAGAAGAGGGCAATGGGGACACTGTTCCCATGGGAGGAAACTTACACACACACACACACACACACACACACACACACACACACACACACACATTTTGTTAGTCTACCTAGTACCTACGCACGCACACACGCAAGTGTGAATGAAGACACGTACGCACGCACCCGCACAAACACACGTTATTTTGTGTTCTATGTTAAAAACTGCTCCATGAGGGTCATAACACTGGACGTCAAGTGTGTAGGTGTTATGCCGACACCGCGGTTTAGCTTTCCGACGCGGTACTGTTGCCATAAACAGACTCCCTCTCATGGGACGGCCTGCATTTACATCTCATTAGTGGCGAGAAAACAAGCCATCGACAACAAGGCTTGCATGCACTCTCCGTCCTACAAAACCATCAAAGCTACGAGCGTTACCCGTGCGGCGTGCGCGTGTCCATTCGCGTCAACACACATACAAACGCTTCTCATCAAATCCCATTTTAACCTCCGCGGTGCCTCATGAATTGATAGGCCCTTTGCAACAATAACACACCAAATCAATCACCTTCCGAGGCAGGAAGTCCTGCATTTGACCCGGCTCCTCTACGTGTGTGACACAAGTCTTCTGAACGAGCTCCGTCAACACCTCGCTCTGTATACCCCCCCCCCTCCCCCCATGGCATACCATGCATAATGGGAGCAGTGCCCAATTCCTGCCAACAAGGCGATGGAGACGGAGAGGCAGAGGGGTGGCACAGTCCGTCCCCCAAGCGGAAGTCTGGGTAATCTCCTGTGGATGCTATTGTCCCAGGGAAAGAGGTGATGATGGGCGCGAGTGAGAGAGCGAGTCTGTGTGCGTATGTGCGCGTCTGTGTGCGTGCGTGTGTATGTAGTGTGTGTGTGTGTGTGTGTGGTGGGGTATGTGTATGAGAGTAGAAGTGGGGTGTAGATGCACGGGGGGGGGGGAGGGAGTTGTCATCCGTCAGTGTCAAATGTTAAAAGAAAAAGAAAACGTAAACGATTATTAAAATCTATTATAAAATATATTTTTTTAAAGCAAACCCCTGCGTCTCCGTGTGTACACTACGACGAATACGCTTTTCCCCCCTAAACCGATACAAAACACCGTAGCCATTTTAAAACGTCTCCATGGAGTCAGAGGCTTTCTCCGTGTGACGGGGAGGGAGCAAGTGACAGACACTAATGGGCCTATATAGCTACATAGGGGCTTCTTTGGGGTGTATAACAAGTGTGTGTGAGAGAGAGAGAGAGAGAGAGAGAGCATGGATGTTTATGACAGAGGGGGTCTCTGACACATGCATGAAGGGTAGAAAGAGAAACAGATTGGCTGGAGGAAGACAGAAACCAGTTGGGCCCCGACTAGGGGGGCCTCTCTCTCTCTCCCCCTTTCCCTCTCTCTCTCTCTCTCTCCACCTCTCTCCCCCTTTCCCTCTCTCTCTCTCCCTCTCTCTCCCCCCTCTCTCTCTCTCTCTCCCCCCCTCTCTCTGTCTGTATTCAAAGAACCAGCAGAGAGACGTCATCCTGCTTTGGGCATCTGGTTCCCATCACTCTGGGTTTCTTGTCGAATCGATGCTCCGTCCACAGCCATGGGAGAAAGAGATCATGTCTGAGGTATGTGTGCTTCCTATGCTGCACGTGGTGCAGCCTGCTCACGTGAACATGACAATTCCACCAGGCATAGGGGGGCGGGGTCAAGCCAGGGTCACGCCTATAAACTGTGGGCTTGCAGATTTACAAGCCCACCGCTCTCTGTGGGGCTGTGACGAGTTGTGATTTCAGTGATTTTCGGAGGAACGCGTGTATTATCGGGCTTCATGGTCAAAAAACACTGTCAAATCTGTTAAAAAACGATTTAACTGTCTAAAAACAACGGACACTCTCTGGGTTACATTAACAGTTCGGGGTTTAGTCATGCATTAGGAAATCAATCAAAGAAAGCAAGAAAATCACACTAAGTTAGAAAGTCCATAGACACATGACCCGACCTTGCTCTGATAATATAATATTGATCAAGTAAGGAACTCCATATTTGGACGTCTTCTGGGTGTCATTTGGGGGTGTGATCTTAGATGACGAGCTTAACTTCCAGAAGCACATTACTTCCATCTCCAAGACTGCCTTTTATCATCTAAGGAACAATCTCTGAGGTTAGACGCTTCCCGTCTCAATCAGACTGTGAGAAATGGGTGCATGCTTTATATTTCTAGCAGATTGGATTACTGCAATGCACTCTCCGCTGGATCGACAAAGCGGTTGCTCCATAAACTCCAGCTAGTTTGAGAATGCTGCTGCGGGAGTTTTAACCAGAACCCAAAAGATTTGAACTCATTACTCCCGTTTTTTTCCTCTCTTCACTGGCTGCCACTGAAACTAAATAATTGATTTTATAGTTTTTTAACCCATTTAGGCCTGATTTTTCAAAAATAGCAGAGCTTAAAATCCCTTAAAATCCCCTTAAAATCACCCGACAAAGGTCTCCTCGATATAAAATGGATAAACTCTAAATCAGGTTATGGTGCTTTTAGTCATTATTATGGTCCTACTATTGATAAAAGATCTGCGACCTCATTGTCATTGTTTAAAAGCAAACTAAAAACCTACCTATTTTCACTAGCTTTCAGCTAGATTGTGAAATGTGTTTTTTTTGTATTTTAATCATATACTGTAATTCTCTTTTTTTGTATAATTATTGATTGTTGTACTCTTATATGTACTGTATTTCATTTAAGCACATTGAGTCCTCGCTTGTCTTGACTCTGAGATTACGAATCCACAAAATGAAAACCTTTTCACACAAAAACAACATTCAAAATTGTGACAAATATCAGGGGGTAGACTTCTCTGGCATATACTGGCAGTGTGCGCAAGAAACTTGGCTCCTGAGTGGTTCGCGAGATTATCCGCGGGCAGACAGACTCACAGACAGGGGCCGTCGGCCTGGCAGAGACCAAAAAGGACTGTATACCCCTGGGACATTCTTAATCATGTAAAAGCAACCGAGCCTTTGGCATTTGACCTTCTACCGTCTTGACCAATGATTCCCAATCCACCACATTCCTATGTCTAAATGATGTCCCGTTTCTCCATGACATCACACATGCTGGCGTACTTGGTTCATTCAATCTGTTAAATGATGCTGTCGGCCAACTCAGATCAACAGACCTAGCTTAATATAATGAAGAGTTGCCTATTGTTGCTTTAATATGAATGCATGGTATATGAAGAAAATCACACCTGTGTGTATTGAGGGGAGCTCTTATCATCAAACGTCTCATTCTGGCCAATCACAATGTGCGTCCTCAACTTTGGCCTGCAATGTGTTTACACAAACCCTCAAAGCTGGACATAGGATGGTCTTAACGCCCCTCCAAAAAATTACATTTAGGTCATATTTCCAGATACTTGAGATTTTAGCGTAATTATAAATGAACGTCGAACAAATGAATCACCATTTGCGTGCGTCACTTTGTGCAGTGATTCAAGACGTTCTGCTCCACAACACACCGCCACGCAGGCACACTTACAGGAAGCAGTTGGGAAAAGGAACCCCGCCCTGCTCTCTCCTTTGTGGCTCTTAATTGTAATCAGTTGGCCATCATCACCGACCCTTTCTCCCCCTGCCTATGTCGCTGTGCCTCCCCCGCGGCAGACACAAAGCCCGGAAGGAAGCTCAACGGAGGACCAGAGAACGGGAGAATGGCCACCGAGCCGTAGTATAGGTCAGCCAGAGGAAACACTCAATGGGTTTCCTTCAGACACGGCCAGGGACATACGTGACAGTCAGGTCTGGGGGGAACTTGAGCCAATGAGTCAGACTTGAAATGATGTGCAAATGGTTGACAGTATGTGGGAGATTTGACCCGAAACACATACATTTGTATCCAAGTAATCTCAGAGGCCGTGGGTTGTGAAACCCAGAAGAAATGTCTGGAGGAGGACAGCAGTGTTTGTCGCTTTTAGTAACGTTTATTAAGGTTTTTGATGCCATTGTGTAGCGAGTCAAACCATATTGGTGGTAGGCAACAAAACACTAAAATGCCTTCCACTGTCTGATCATCCAATTCCTTCCTTTTAGCATTTCATGTGTGTTAATCAGAGGAGGGGTTTGACAAAGACCTTGATTTCACCCTAAAAATGGTGGTACTATCTTTAGTAAGCAATGCGTGCTTCACATGCTTGCAAGAGAACCTGTCCATGTTCTGTTATATATGAACCCATCATGTCTAGAAAATTAGGAATGCTTACATGCGAGTGACTTGGATAGAGCCAAAACATCAAGTCACATTGCCACAACATGCACTGTGACATTCTTTACAGGAAATATCTTTTCGGGGAATTGAGTCAATCGACAAAGTGCAGCATACATTCAAAATGGTCCGTTTCATTAGCATGACATTTGAAATTCTGCTTAATCATTCCGCCGTGTTCTTTTCAGTAACAAAAACATAACATGTTTATTCGGACCGTCTGCCTGCCTTTCTCTCACATTTGTGTATTGCAATGCCTGCATGCAAACTGAAGGTCAGAGGCCAACTCACAGACGTAGCATTTCATCGGTTTAGTGTTTTCACTGGCTACCTAGCGCCCCATTCATCCCAAGAAGTTAAACTTTTTTTCATCCGTGGCACTGACCCCAGGCTCCTACTGGGCAAGGTCACTGACCCGTTGCACAAGCAGTCACATAAGATACCTATCAATCACATGGACCGCAGCATCTGCGGATGCTTATCTTTCCACCCCAAAGCGCCCCACCACCACCACCACCACCACCACCACCGTCCTCGACCGTGGACTCACTGCAGAGGCTAAGTGTGATGCACATGCGATTTGATGTAGCCCAGATATAGGCTGCGCTGCATGCACATTGTTTTGACACTCAACAGACACACATTTCAATCTCGGCAAGAGGGATGCGTCACGGTTCTACAGTTCTGAATCTCTAGTACACTCGGTACAATGATAGATGGCCCCGTATACGTACTTTCTGTCTGTCTCCGGCGTGGACACCTCGCTGCTGAAGCCTAGCGACTCCTGTGGGGGACAGAGAAGAAGGAGGGGACCGCTGTCAGATGGATTCAAAGTTCCTGTCACGCCGGCGCCATAAAACACTGGTTCCCAATACGTTTTAGCTCAAGACCCGGAAAAAAGAGATTAGACGTTTTCCCGGTGAGCTTGTAGAGCAGCTATTTTCACTACTTCGTAAGCATTTTGTTTTCTAATTTGTGTTATTTCTTAACATTTTTATTTGATTCATTAAAAATTAAAAAATCATTGTATTTTGTTTTTAATTCATGAATATTTTTGCTTTGTTGGGAACGATTTTTGAAAATATTTCCAAATAATAATAATTAAAAACTAAATGCAGGAAACAAAAATAAATAAAAGGGACATATAAAAATGGGTCTCGAGCTAGTGTTTGGGAACCAGTGCAATAAAGGAGAAACCAAGATGTGTTGCTTTCTTCTTGTAATTGAATGCACATCCCCACGACTACGGATACCGAATTAAGCGGTTGAAGATGGATGGATGGATGTATTTAATGCACATGTTAAGAGACTCGAGTGTGTGACGTGTTATGCACGCTTTCTCACCTGTATCTCAGAGCGGAGCTGCAGGGAGGTGGTGCTGGTATCCAGTTTCTCCTGAGATAAAGAGAGAAAGGGTTAGCATTTAACGACAGAAAGATTATAATTAAAGAAATCTAAAATGCTGGTTACAGGCTAACCAATGAAACCCTTGTAATCCACTTGGGCTGTTCGAAGATGGCACAACTACAAGTCCACATCGTGTCGCAACGCAATGCACAGTGAGCTTTCTTTTAGAAACTCAGAAAAGTTTACCAATGGCATGCCCTACCTAAACAAGGCTGAAAGTTATTAATTGGCTGCAATGACAACGTAAGACGTTCCCACAGATAACTATACCTGCTCATCAAGAAAAACAAACAAATGCACGTTGCGTGCACATTATCAACACACCCAGAGATGCAGCGGGTGTGTGAGTGTGTAGTAGTATGTCAAGTCATGCTTGAGGCGCTCAAAAACCGGCACCACTAGTTCCAACTGTCAGGTAATAGTACGGCATGACAGGGTGGTTACCAGACTTCCCGAACACAACAATGAATGATTAAAATAGCTCCTTCAACCCAGAATGTGACAAAAGCTCCTCCCTCGTACGACACCTACGTCACACGGCGGAACTCCCAGTGGTGGAAAGTAACTAAGTGCATCTACAGTACAATCTTGAGGTATTTGTAGTTTACTTGAGTAGTTTCCAATTTCCAATACTTTTACTTCTACTCCACTGCATAATATCGAAATATCGTACTTTTGCTCTGCTACATTTATATTTATACATTTCAGTAATTTGAAAATAGCTGATTTACAAGCCGATCTACAAGCTCACAATGCATTGCATCGCTATTTTCAAAAGATTAT
This sequence comes from Protomyctophum bolini, assembly GCF_963924005.1. Taxonomy (NCBI): domain Eukaryota; kingdom Metazoa; phylum Chordata; class Actinopteri; order Myctophiformes; family Myctophidae; genus Protomyctophum; species Protomyctophum bolini. The sequence continues at coordinate 11,033,655 of NC_137880.1, read as the reverse complement.
TATACATTTGAAAACTTTAAATGGGACATTCTGCACAATGAGTACTTTCATTACATTTACACAAGTACATTTTGAAGCCAATACGTTTGTATTTTTACTCAACTAAATATCGAATTCCATACTAGTAACAGAGTATTTCTATATTGCAGTATTGATACTTTTACAAGCGAGTGCTTTTTTTCCACCGGTGGGAACTGTACGAGGCGTACAGCACTGTGTGTGAGTGGACACAAACGGACTCCTTACGGGTCCACTTGGTTCCATTTGTACAATGTCAATTTGTAACGCCCCACAAGTTACCCGAGGGTCCCTGGACCCCACTTTACAAACCAATATAGTGTATTATAGAATATGAGATTTACCTAACCATGTTTGACAGAACTGAAATGACAACAGATGAGGGCAAACGATGTGGGTTCAGTGTTGTCTGTTGAAAACAAGACTTGAATCCAAAATGGATAAGAGTCATGGCCTGGGAATCAAAGCAACAAAAAGAAACCACCACACTGGCCAAAAGCAGTAGGGAAAATAAGCAAAAGTTTGTCAACTCTGGTCTCAAAACATGTTTTTGAGCTTCTCCAGCTCCGAGCGATGTCTGTCAGGCCTGTTTTCACAGTTTAGAGAGGGAGAGAGAGAGGGCTGCTGCGTGCGTTTGTTATGTCTAAAGCAGCTGTCCTCGTGGACCGTGACTATCCACATGCGGCGGCGTGAACCATTTCTGCAGGAGGAGGAGGAGACAGGAGGTCTGGAGAACCACAACAAATCTGGGACTTAGATTTCAACCAAAAACACATGCTAAAAATAGTGTAGTCTAAGGATTTGGAAATATGAAAGCAGCGAAGCACACTTTCATGGTCGTGTTGGTTTTGTGCGTTTTCCTGTGACCTTATTTAGAGCAACAGCCTGTGTGTGTCTTAATATACAAAAGTGTCATGTGCCAGTGTGTTAAAACATTGCGGTAGCTGCCTAGTCTACACGCAGGCAGACAGACAGGTCTATAGTGCTGAATGCCTGGGGGAACTCACTTTTCCGGAGCTCACTGCTCGACTTGGACCTGGTCTTGTCATTCAAAGACCTGGTCGCCTGGGGGGGCGACGAGGCTGCTATAAGGCAGCCTACTTGACCTTGACCTTGGCCTTGTGGATGCGGAACCACTTGCCACGTGGTAGAATGTGAAACAGTCCATAGTCGGGGTGGTCTCGCGTGGTCAGACTGTTGCCTCCCACAATTATCGAATGCTTCCGGTCATACAGTCTAGACTCTAGAGCATGGAAGCTTTTTTTTATGATTAAAAAGGGGAAAGTGGACATCAAGCCTCCTCCTCACTTCCATTTCGTCTTTACAGGCGTGACAATTTATCCTGATATAGCGGTGAATCTAAATAATCAAAGCATATATAGCTTGCTTAATAGCAGAAATTGTAAGCTACCGTGAGGAAATACAATGTGAATGGGTAAAGTAAAGTCAGTGAAGTCTTACAACAAGAAAACTGCTATGTCAGTCGTTCAGACCTAGATCTTCTATTTTTCAATAGCTAAAGCATAACATAATGCTAACACCAAAAGGGGTTCCCGCCCAAAATGGGTTAAGGGTTATGACAATACAACAAATACACAACATGGGAAAGGAGAAGTTGGCCATGAATCCCAGTATGCTGTTCTGTGTTCTAAGCTATCTCAGAAATGTTTATAAGAAGGCTGTAAGTCACCTCAGGTAATTACAATTCTTTATCCTTTAATACTTTCAATATTCTGTGTGTCCTTTGAGGACGTGCAAACATCATGGCAGTTCTTAAATCTACTTCCCAAAGCTGTGAGAGAAAAAAAAAGTAAAAAAAAAACCTGCTGACTGAAAAGGAGTTCTCACTACCTCTTTCAGTCTGACTCCATGCCCTTGTAATTAGAGCAGCCACAAGAGAGACATTCTCATGCTACGGACACTGATCTGGTCATTAGTTTCATTTGTGAAATGGAAATTCCCATCGATCTGTTGTGCTATGTAGTACGACAACAAACGGGGATAGTCTCGATGGGACTGTAATAGATGCTAAGGTCTTGTATCAAATGAATTTCAACAATAAAGTTGACCTTCTGAAGTGTTCAGCTGGACAAAGATTTTTTTTTCTCATATGGGATAGAATCTCAGTTGTATGACCTTAAGACTGTCAAGTCACTCCCCAATAGATGTCTTAATGTAATGGTCGGCCCACCTCTGTGGCTGGGAACTGGAGAGGAGTGCTGCGAATTTCACAACTACTTCTGGCAAGGTATACAGGGTGGACAGCAGGGAACTATTGTATAGTAAATTTGAGCCGTGGGGAGAGCTTCAGTTGCTGAAGTTAAAAGGTGGCTCTATCAAGGCTGTAGGTCTTGCTATAAAGTCTCTCCGTAAGAAGAGACCACAAGAATTAAAGACACGATTTTGTGTTGTTTTGCCTAGACTCTCAAGACTGACAGACCTGACTGCTGTCCCCCCTGGAATTTCCAAATACTTCCACCAACGCATCTGCAATTCAGCATAGATACAGACAGTCAAGTCTCAAAAAGGTTTCCCTATGTAGAGAATTCCTCAGCTAATAATGGGTGGAAACAATTCGGGAAAACTACATTGCCAAACCAATCTAAAGTCTTTAGGGGCGGCCCTTCATATATGCTATATTGGATCAGTGACAGAATTGGTTTTCAAAGCAGTGGATGTAGATCGGTAGACTGCCTTTCTCATGCATTTAGAAATCTCCAGAGATCCCTCATCGCCTGGCAATGCAAGACTAGAGTAAATATTAAATAAGGCAGATGTTCCAAATTTCCCCCACCTCCGTATCCCCCATGCGCGGCCGGGCACGCATGCATCCGAGGTCAAAACGGTAGCGTAGCAGTGCATATTTTCAGCCTCGTCTATATGTCTATTGTCTATATACTGTATTCTGTATTGTTCGTATCACAACATCTTTTCAGTTGGTTGGTGTGCTTGGCATGGCGCTCTAGGACGGAGCAGTGAACATCAGCCAGTGTGACAGAACAGTGTAACAGAACAGTGTAACAGAACAGTGTGACAGAACAGTGTAACAGAACAGTGTGACAGAACAGTGGTGCCAGGTGGAAGCAGCCTGTGAGCAGGTAGGTATAAGTGTAAGCTGACAATGCTATGTGGCTGATGACAAAGCAGCATCATCACAAAAGGATGAATCTGACCTGGGCTTCAATAACACAGGGCAGGAAAAGGAAGGTGTTTTTTTTTTTTATATATTATGTGAATCAATCATCACCACACCCAGAGCAACGGATGGTGTGAACAGGAAACTGCCTTCACATTTGTACCTGGACTTAGTAGCACGTCATTCTTGCTAGTCACAACGACTTTAGCGCAATTTCCTTGAAATGAGCTCGGACAACTAAGGGTGAAGCCTCGTCCCCCGTTAAGCTAGTAGTGAGTGACTGATGTTTATGGAGGCTTGGTCAGAGGTGACAACACCTTTTAGAGACCATATCCTGCAGGTCTTGTGAGTAACTTAGGACACTTAAAAGTGCTGAGAAGGCGAAAAGCCTCAAAATTAGCCAGAACCCTACACTTATCACAACCGTAATCACCAGTGGCCAGACAGCCATGGCTGACGCTATACCGAGACAGCCTGTCTGGCTTTAGCTGGAACTTTACAGTAAATTTAGATACATTTCAGCAACAAGCCCATCATGTCTGCGTTTATCTGTTAAGAGCATTCAGTGAAGCCGAGGAAAGGGACCGGAAGCTTCTGCTGGACGTAAATCAAGAGAGGGCCGGAAGAGCTTGCCTGACAATCTGTCCGTCCATGGGAATTAAGAGCGTCCCTTAAGTCAGAGAGCAGGTACCTGTCGGACATGCTCATAAAAAAAACGTTATTTACACAGAGACCTGCAACGCAGCGGGTTGGTCCATGCTGCGCAGCCTCCTGCAAAGGTGCTGCTGGACGAAGTCGTCGCTACAGCCGGCTGTATGCGTGTCCTTTGCTTCGGTGAAACGACAAAACAAGAATGCCGTCCATCCCTTGAGCAAGCAGAGCATAAAAATAGTATTGTGTGTGTGGCCACATTAGTCAATGTCGGTGCACATATAACAACGCACACCAGGACAAAGACGTAGGGGCGCCACACACCCAGGTGCAACACCCCCCCCTCGCCATGTGCACACACACACACACACACACACTTTCACAAAAGGTGATGTTTGAAGTCTGTAGCTATCAGATCCTCTTTGATGGCTGCTCCAGTCTGCTGTGACAGGGAGTGATATGCCCCGTCTGCGTGTCTGCGCTGCTGCGTGCGTATCTCCATGGGCACTAAGCCCACTGCCTGTACAGACTGCCAGTGATGTGCCACCGCTACTGCCTGGCGAATGCACACACACACACACACACACACAAGACTCTCGCACACAAGCACGCGTGCAGACACGCACAAAGGTACACATATTTGTATGCATGCGTACACACACACACACACACACACAAACACACACCGCCTCCACTTCTGCAGATAGAGGCCTGAGAAGTCACAAAGCGCCTCTGTTTTCCTCGTCTCTTCTCCTTCTCCCCCGTCTATGCCTGCCATCTCAGAGAGGGGGAGGGAGAGAGAGTCGAGAGGAGGAGGCGATTGAAGAAAGACAAACAAATAAACCCACATCCCCTTTCAATGCTGATCTGCGAGATGGATTTGTTTTGCGAGCTCAGGATGTAGAGAGAAAAAAAAAATTAACATGTTGAAAAAAAAAGGTTCCTAAAAGGTAAAAGGGTTTCTCTTCGTCTTTGTGAACTGCCGCATCAATAACGGAGACAAAAATAAAGCTGGCTCATTTTGAAGCTGAGCTGCAGTGCGGGGTGAGAGCTAACTCGACTCGAAATGGTTTCTGAGAGAATTTTGAAGCGGTGAAGTTGCGTTTGTGTGTGCGTGCGTGTCCGTCCAATCCATGCATAAGTGTGTAACTTAGTTTTCACTTTTGCACACTCCCAGAGGGAGAACGCTATCCTTTGCATGAACTTTTGGAAAAGCACCAGCATCAGCTGAGAGCTACTGCCCCACTTACCCTGGATCACCACACATGAATGAGTGTTTATGAGTGAATGCATGTTTTCTCTTTGTAGACGTCTACAAGGATATCTGTGCGCGCACATGCCAAATTAAGCGTGTGTGGCTCCCTGATTGCTTATGCATGACTTTATAGAAGGGGGTCAGAGAGGGAGAGTTGTCTAATGAGGACCACGATGTCTGTAGAGAGATAGGAAACGCGCAAGCGCACACACACACACACACACACACACTCTGTGCGCCCGCACACACACACACACACACACACACACACACACACACACACACACTCTGTGCGCCCACACACACACACACACACACACACACAGTGTGTGTGCAGAGCTTTCCAGCATTAATCCAGACGAGGCTACAGTGAATATTTTCGGAACCAAATGAAAAGAAGGGAGTGGTGTGAACTGTGAAGCGTTTATGCCAGAGTGTAAGAAAAAACAAAAACAGAAACTACTTTGTACGAAAACAAACTGCAGTGCCCACCATATGCCAGCGCTGTACCGCCGCCGTGTTTGCTGCCAGGCTGAGCCGCGTGAGTAGGCGCGTGTTTCGTAAAACACAACAGTGTGTGTGCCGAGGCGCCGCCTGGTCGAACTGGGCGAGTATGGGTGGGCAGCGTCTGGAGGTGGGTAGAACTGGGCGAGTATGGGTGGGCACTGGGCAGCGTCTGGAGGTTGGTAGCCCGGTAGTGACTAATGGCAATGTGTTGAGATATTATCATGGCACCACCACGGCCAGCCGGAAAGCCAGATGCAAAGACGGGAAAGGTGGTCAGTGGAGGAACAGGACCATGGATCTGACTGACCACACACACACACACACACACACACACACACACTTACAGAAGCAGGACATCCAGGTTTGGAGCAGAGGGGAGCAGGGTCGACCATAGTCTGCCATGCCACCCCTGAACGCCAATGTGGGCTCTTCCATTTATAGGAAAAACACTCTCAGCCTACTCAAACAGAGTAACACCTCAATCCGTTTCCTTTCCAGAAGGGCTTGAGTGAGTTAGTCAGAGAGAGAGTGTGTGTGTGTGTGTGTGTGTGTGTGTGTGTGTGTGTGTGTGTGTGTGTGTGTGTGTGTGTGTGTGTGTGAAAGAGAGATGAAAAGTTTCTCTGCGGACACAGCAGAAGCAAGTGTACGTCTACACAGTGTAAGGCGTTCCTAAACCAACATCCCTCGAGGAATGTCATTGTTTTGGTATTTCAAGACAAATAGCAAAAGTTATTACAAATTGCAATGGCGCGGGGTCACAACTCCCCCCAGTGCTGACTAACAAAGCACATAATGAAACTGCAAATACACAAGCCGTTCCACACGGGGGTTAGGCCAACAACGGAGCCGTGCCAACATACATACGATGAAGATCTTATGGCAACAAAATGTGGCCGAGCACACGCTTGAAGGCAGAGAGGACAAAACAAGCAGCCGGCGTGTGCATCCGGCTTGTTGCCTTTCCACGCGGCGTAGGATCTGTTGAACTAAAACCCACTTTTCTGCACGCAGACCTCACGCGAGCATAATCCCCATCACCATCATCATCGTCATCGTCGTCGCAGCCCTGCTCCTCACCTCACGGCAAAACAACATGAAAGCATGTCTGAACTGGAGAGGCCTAACTGCAGAGGCCCAGCCGAGGCAGGCTGACAGCTAACCCTCAGCTATAGAAACCATTACTGTCTGGGGGTGACTCACAAGGCCAGCAGATCACGACCAGGACATCAAAGTTAGGTAGCGCTGTCACTACTTGTATAGTAACTTTGGTTGGAAGTGGTTTCTTTCTGTAGTGTACACAAGTCTGGAGTGTTAATGTAACTCGTTCTGAGTCGAATGAACCTTCAAGGTTTTTACTGTGCATCAAGCATTTTGTCAGATTTCCTGAGGCCATGCAACAATGTACTTGTTTTTTTTACCCTACACTGTAGGGCCTACATATTATCAAATACTGTCCTGTTCCTCCCTTATGTATCACTGTTCTCTGCAGGAGATGAAAATATCTGCCTGGAGGGTCTTCTCCGTGGCTATTCATTCTACCAACCATAAAATGTCTGCATGTCCAACACGTGCGCGCCTGTAAAATGTTTTACAGGAAATTTAGGGTAAATTAGGGTAATTTCGTCCCAAACTCACCATGTTCAAAATTAAACTGGTGTATAAATGCTCTCTGTGTTTTATATTTAAACATTTGTACGTTTTATGGCAAAGTCGGGTTTTGACAAAGACTGCATTGGAAATGGAGAAGTAGTTGGCTCCAAGTGTGATTCGCTGAAAGATTTGAGGGATGAGGGACATAAAAGAGAGATCAGGATGACTGACAAGAGTCAAGAGCTAACAAGTGGACCCTCATTCAAAACCTCATTGCCACTTAAAGCATAGCCTTCTAGGAGGCAAAGGAGCCAAATAAGAACAAGAATACAATTTATCCTCCTATAAGTAAGCCAAAAATGTTTCACAACATGAAGAAGATTTGTTTTTGAGTATCGGTAACTCAGATATGACGACAATATGCTGTCGCAATCATCGCAATCATATAGTCAGTGGTTCTCTGCAGTGGGGACTTGTGGTGGCTCATTTAGTTTTGTTTTAAACGTTTACCGTCTTCATCTCTCACTCCTTTTTGTCTCCTTGTATGATGGAGCGGAAGAGGCATGACAAATGTGAAGAAATGTGTTGTCACTAGCAGAGACTCCAAGACAATCATTCCACATATCCGTCTGATGCAACAACACGTTTTGTTTTTGCCAATTTTGCCTACCTCTATGCCGGGAATACGTCATGGCATGTCACCTAAAATAAAAGATTTGTATAAGTTGCTGAATTATCACTTGAAACTACCATACTAGTACTTCCAAAAATGAAGGCTTAACCGTCACGGACCTCAATGGGGCTATACTACAATAAGAACCAGCTAACACTGCTTCTCTATAGAAGAAATAGAGACACTGCGTGATACAGATAATCCACAGGCCTCGTTCCCAAAGGGGATGTTTATTTAACCCTTTGTATCCCTGCTGCCCGTAGAACTAACAAGAAGACACGTTAGGACCGGCCTCATGAAGGGTGGACAGGAAACGGGTGCACCGATAGCCATCGTGGAGAGAGCCTCCATCAGCGACTCTTAATGGAGCCGCGTTAAGAGAGCCCTACTTCTAAACAAAACACAGATCACCATCACTTGGGCCAACCGGGTAGGGATGGGAAGTGCTGTTAAAATGATAACATAAGCTCAAGGACAATGTTTCATGCCATGAGGTTCTGAGGCTGTTCAAAGGTTTTTTCTAAACAAGGAAGACTAAAAGCGAAAGAAAGAAACAAAGAAGCAAAAGCAGAACCCTAACAAATTTCACATTTCAACTGTAACCTTGAAGTCAGAGCAATGGAACGTTTCAGGGAACAGAAAGTGAAAGACTTCACCCTCCCGTTCGTCTTGCCAGCCATGGCTGAACCACGCTCCAACACACAGTATGGATATTCTGGGATTTGTTCAGGGGCAAATCCCTATAGGGTCAGTTCAACAGCAAACTAGCCCGTGGTCAAGTCTGTCAAAACCGACCCTCTCTTTGACAGTTGACCCTCACAGGTTAACCTTCCGCCTCTCTCCCAACGTGCAGTCCACAGGCTGCCACCACGCGGTCCAGTGTGTCGTGTGCAGCTCAACGCTGCCTGCGTGCCTCCACTTCTACCCCCATAGTGTTCAGGGAAGGTCACAGCTAACGTTGAACTCTGACCCACTGGGCCATCTGCCTCCTGGCCGGATTTGATCCCCGGCGACCAAGTAAATAGGGGTTGGTCTGCTGCCACAGGAACGAAGGGGGGGGGGGGAAGAGAAGTGAGCGGATTGGCATTGACGTGAACTGTTCAAAATAGAACTAGACTATAGAAAATGAAACGAGAACAGAGAGAGAGACGAGGAGAAATAATGACCGGAAAGTCACGAGACGACCCGATAGCAGCGGTACCGTACTGGTGTCCTTTACAGATGACAGGTCCTTCCCCTGAAGGCCACGTCCATCCTCCAGGGAGAGACTCCCAAGCTAAATGCCACACCAACCATCCGTCTGGACTTTTGGCACCTTGACCTTCTCCACCTCACCGCTATTGGTAATCAGGGAGTTGGGCTGGATGAGACTGGCTGGCGGCCCACACTGGCTTCTGGACGCACTTCACGAGACAACACAATGGTCCTTCTCCCACATCTCTCTGTCTCTGTCTCTGCGTCCGTCTCTCTGCCCTTCTACCCCGTTCCAGTTTTCCACCAGATATTGAGATACTGTGCCACAGACTTTTTAGCCTGGTATCCAGGCTAGACACATGACACCAGGCCCAGTGGGGAAAACAAGAGCAATGGAAGCTGGCAGGCGAGCTGTTCATAAGCGCCCTTTGGTTATACGATATTAGTATTACAACACTATTGGCCAAGGCTAAAGAATTTGGGCTTATAACCTACTTTTACCCCGTCACCACACAGCAGTGACAAAGATATATTTCAGTTTTTATCCACCACCAAAAACTAATTTTGGAACAAGGGCTGAGCTACATGCTATGGCACCTGAAAATCAATGTGGCAGCAGCTGATTTATGTGGGTTCCTCCTTCTCTCTTCCTGTCGGGGGCTGTGAATAAATTGTTGTCCGACCCCAGATATTTTTGCATGCTCTCCTTTGCTCATACACTTCTCTCTCTCTCCCATCTTGCATTGCCAAAGCTTTGCGGGGGGGGGGGGGGGGGGGGGGGGGCAACAGCTGCAGGCTCTCACACTCCTCCTCTCCTCCACACTTTCCCCCTCCTCTTCCTCCACCACCCCTTGGCCGTCCTCTGCTCACATCCTTCTATACACCGCACTGGGCTCCAGGCTCCATGCCCAGTCAGCTCCTCTCTCAGCCTCGGCCTCCTCCGCCTCCTCCTCCTCCTCCTCCTCTCCGGGCTGTAAATCCAGCCCTGATTGCTTCCTTTCCCCCCCTCCCAGTTTTATCTCCTCAGGATGAAACCTCCTCGACCCCATAACGTGCCGAGAGGTGAAACCACGTTATTCATCTGCACAGGCAGCGATAAAATGACAAGCGATGGCAGGGGGAGGTAAAAAAAATAAATAAGAAAAAACACAACAAAAAAAAACCCAGAAAGAATGAAAAAGACTGAACACCCAAAATATAGGAGAGCACAAACCATAGGAACAGATGCAGAGATACATACATCATTATATCTGATCCATTATCTCATAACTTATAGGCTTGAGGCAAACACTTTGCTGGAATAGCTGTGAGAACAGGATCTGTGTCGTCAATCATTATGTGGATAGTGGCATAAATCACCTATACGATCATCATTTAAGCCCTACCAGTCGACCCCATGAAAACCAGATGCTTGTCATATAGGCCCCGGCAGATAATCTCCTTTAATGACCGATCTATATTAACTGCTATACCTCTCCGCTGGAAAAATCTGCAGTGTGATGCAATGACAGACAAAAGACGAACAGGGATATTTTTGGTTGAGGAGGATGAATTAAATGAGAGGAAATATGCCACTGGCCTCTCTCTGCCTGGCAGAAAGCTTCGAGGCAGTTCTATTATGGTAGAATTTTGAGGATCAGCTCTGAATGCCGCCTCCTGACGGCTATTACTATTATTATACTTTTCACAGTTACCGTACTTGTCAAAGTACTGAGTAGAGCAGCTCCAAAGCCCTAACCACACCAGAGAGTCGCCATGCAACTACTTGCAACCATTCCCAATGGCAGTTGTTTGTTTTGTTGCAAGGAGTTGCGAGTAGTTGCAAGGAGTTGCGAGTAGTTGCAGCTGGTGTGGTTTGGGCCTTAGGCTAAGGGGTTCTCAAACTTGTCCATGCCAAGGACCCCCAAATGGCAATAGACTCTGGAATTGGATGCGGACCCGTATTGTGAAATTGCTTAAAAAGATTATAAAACAAAAAAGGGCTGGCGTAGCGCCGGTCCGGGCAGCTATGCTACAGCTATGTAGCAGGTTCGATTACCGGTCCCGGCGGCGTTTGCTGCGTGTCACTTCCCATTCTCTCTCCCCATTTCCTGTCAGCATAGAAATGTGAGGGTCCTTGACATGTCAGAAATGTGAGGGTCCTTGACATGTCAGAAATGTGAGGGTCCTTGACATGTCAGAAATGTGAGGGTCCTTGACATGATAGAAACGTGAGGGTCCTTGACATGATAGAAACGTGAGGGTCCTTGACATGATAGAAACGTGAGGGTCCTTGACATGATAGAAACGTGAGGGTCCTTGACATGATAGAAACGTGAGGGTCCTTGACATGTCAGAAACGTGAGGGTCCTTGACATGATAGAAATGTGAGGGTCCTTGACATGTCAGAAACGTGAGGGTCCTTGACATGATAGAAATGTGAGGGTCCTTGACATGATAGAAATGTGAGGGTCCTTGACATGATAGAAATGTGAGGGTCCTTGACATGATAGAAATGTGAGGGTCCTTGACATGATAGAAATGTGAGGGTCCTTGACATGATAGAAATGTGAGGGTCCTTGACATGATAGAAATGTGAGGGTCCTTGACATGATAGAAATGTGAGGGTCCTTGACATGATAGAAATGTGAGGGTCCTTGACATGATAGAAATGTGAGGGTCCTTGACATTATAGAAATGTGAGGGTCCTTGACATGTCAGAAACGTGAGGGTCCTTGACATTATAACGTTTGAGAAGCACTGCAGTAGCACCTTGGTATGTATGAGAGCACGTTGGATGTGCTCTGGCTCCAACAGTATAGCCTATTGTGACATTGTTCGCTATACTCTCCGGAGTAAAAGAAAGAACCGCTCTTGCCAAAGCCGTCTCTCGTTGGTAGAATTAAAACACAATTGTTGTATATATTATAAAACACGAAAGGATGTTTCACTACTAACAAAGCCACGTGATTTATAGTTATATTAAAAAGTAAATCATGGTCTTAACTGTACGCGTGTGTGTGTGCGTGCGTGCGTGCGTGTGTGCGCGTGTGTGTGTGGACAGAATGGCCCCCTCTGGCAGCATTCTTTCATACCTTTACTTGCAGCTTGGCAACCAGGGGGGTGCCCCACTACCCTATATCCTGGTGAATGGACCCCTCAAAAACAACACCCATCGACACCCAGAACACGACACGGACCGTTCCGATCCAGGGAATCCCTAAAGTAGCCTAACACACACACTCGTTCACTTGACGTCGTTCCCTCCCAGGCTGTTGGCAAAGCTAATTATCATTTGCCCCGAGCATTGTGATATAGACTGTATATATATATATACAGTGTGTGTGTGTGTGCGCGCGTGCGGGTAAAAAGTACCATGTCGAGGTCCTGCGAGACGCGTCGTTTGCGCAGCTCCTCCATTCGGTCGCCGACGTCACTGAAGCAGGTGTTGTAGTACTCTGAGTACTCCTGGGCGAGGTCATCTATGTTTCCCAGAGAACCATCCTGGTCAGGGAGAGAAGACAAGAGAGAAACAAGCGGTTAGCCAGAGGAAGGAACCTATACGTACTGTAAGTCTTAGCCCAGAGTTACAGTACAGTCCAGCCACCATAACGCGCATCTCTCTCAGGCACGAAGCGTTCTACTTCACAGCAGATATATAGGAACACACTTGCATTTGACATATCGTTTCCGTTGGGAAGAAACTTCTAATATCCATATTCTAACTTTTTGTGGGTTGCTTTCGTAAATTAAACCAATGCCCTATACTACTCGAACACACTACAGCTGAGCACCGCACACACAAAGTATCAAAAGTGGCACGTCTGCGAGCTTGAAACATCGTCACGCTTTGAGCTCGTCGTTGTCCGCATCTATTTTTCAACTCGAATCCTGAAAAGTTACAGTTTTGAACGAGGTTTCCACACCGAACGGAGAGAGACGATATCCAGTTTCGTCCGAGCAACACCATTTTAATTCCCACCGCTCATCCTTACCAGCGCTCAAGGCCAGAAGTAGGAGCTTGATCAAATGCAGGCTATACAGTCTAACAAGCCCACTACCGTATAGTGTACCGTCTCAACACCCTAGGCAACAGCTTCATAAAACCACGGTCACACATGGAAGTAATTAGAGGCATATGCAAGGCGCCAACTGTACTGGCAGCCGTGCGGTTGGGTAAATCAGGCATCGCGGTATGGTGGCGCGAATAAATCTAATCACTCACACACACCACTTCCTCAGGTTGAGCGATACTGCATTTGTGAGATAACTTATTAGTACTGCTGGCTGGCCACGGCTTGTCCAAGGTAAAATGTATCAGTGTACGTGTACTGTACATGTGCGTGACATTCTTAGGTTTGTTTTTCGAAATTGAAGAGATGGCTGCATTGTCACTGTGAAACACTGTAAAAAACACAGGACGGGGTACTCCATAATAGACAATAAAAAACTATATAAATAACACTAAACTTTCAAGTTTCATCACGAGTGATAAACAAAAACGTGGGCCGGCCACCACCGTTCTGCTGCTGCCATCCTCTCAATGCAAACACAGTGCTAAGAATAGCACTCGATAAAAGGCCAAATATACAATACATTGGGAACACGACTCTCTTCCTGGGGCTCGGAGAACAGTACATCGAGGCCTATAACGGGGATGCCCTTTACCTCTTTGACATTCTCCAAACTGTATAAACCAAACACGCGCTTCCTGCTAGATGCGGTTCTGTTCGCCACGGTTCCGGTCTTTGTGTGAATGCCATGTGTTTGGGATTGAGAGAGGAAGCCGACCGCCAAATAAAAATGGCATTACTCAGTCAACAGAATGCGTCTTGAAGATAATGCTTGAACCGACGGTAACCCGTGTTCAACCTCGGCGTCATACAATTGGTCCTCGCCCGTTATAAGATGGCACCATGTCCATCCACCCCACTGCCAATGATTACAAGCTAATAAAACTACACAACAACATTTCTCTTCCTGCACAATTTGCATGCTGAAGTAGAAGCTTCTTGTTCTTCAATCAATAAAAAAATCACACGTCTGTGAAGTGAGAGGCGCCTTTTATTATGATGAACATGTGTGATGATGAAATCACCCACACAACGTCATCTGCCATTTGCCAATCTTGTATGGGTTATTTCAAGATCTAAACATAGAATTCCGAGCATAATTGTCCAGCAATGAGACATTGACATCTGCTACTAAGAGTTCCTATTTTTAAGTAACAATGAATGGTTTCTCTATCGCGTTACGGAATACCAGATGTCTAAAGAATTGGCTAAACTTTCTAAAGAATAGCCAGTTAGTGCCCACAGATTGAATCCAACTCCCGTCATGTCTCGCATGTCCACACATAAATAATGCTGAGAAACAAAGAAGGACGACAAAAGTATCTAGTAAAAAATGAATATAGGACCACCCCATACTATGTATGCTCAGAGTGCCGCACTACCAGCTTGTAGATCTGCTATTTTTGAAAATATGGCCCAATATTTGAATTTCTTTCAGAGCGAACGTTTTTTTAACTCAAATCTTTGCTTCTGGGGGGTCCCTGGAACAACATATTTTCAGATGGGGGTCGGCGGCCAAATACAGATAATTTTCAGGGTGCTTGATATGAAATAGTTTGAGAACCACTGACATAGAAACGTAGGTTTTTCAGATTTTTTTATTTTAGAATCAGTCCTAAATGGGTTAAGAGAGCACCGAGTAACATCTCTTGCCTGGGCAAAAATGTAGGCCAGTTCAGCAGTGATGGCTATCCGCTGAATATTCATCAGTGTTGATCTAATCTGTGCCAGGCAGACAGCTAGCATTGAATCACTGTGTAGGGTCCAACAGTCTCTCTCAGTCTCTGTCTCTCTCAACAGGGCACCCTATCTCAGTGCCAGGCCACAGATGAATGAGGCACTGTGGAGTGTGTGCCACACACACACACACACACACACACACACACACACACCTTCAGAGATGGGTCAACTCATAGAGAACACACATTAGCATGCACATACATGCTCTGGAGGTTGCAAAAACAACCCAGAACCAAAACAAACCCCAGGCAGGCCAATAATTCACCACCCAACTCGGTGAAGCTGGGTATGGAAGGGAAATGACTGATTTATACGCGTTGAACCGGAACAGGACTTTCCGTTTTTAGTTAAAACGAAATACATATCCTCAGTCCTCAGTAATACGGTTTGAGACACCCCATATTCCCAGCGGGAACCCTCTCTCTGAGCAGGACAGAGAGAGAGAGCGCACGCTTTCATTCTGTGCTACTGACAGGGCACATTCTGTTACTCTGCCCCAGGATGTTTAAATCAGCCTGAACATGCCAAGAAGATGTTGAGCTATTTGACACTTCCAAGAGAAGGCCAGGAACTATATCCCTGAGGTATCCTCTGACCTCCAACCAACAGAATATACCACCGATAGCGGTGGATTAGACGGGACTTAATTTCTCGATAAAGAGCCAAAATGATTAATTCGGCTATCAAATTACAAATGTCTGCTCGCACTTCTTGAAGAAGCTTCACAGTTTGACATAATCCAAACATGCTATGGTCAGGAAAATCTGTGTGTGTGTGTGTGTGTGTGTGTGTGTGTGTGTGTGTGTGTGTGTGTGTGTGTGTGCGCGCTTGCATATCTGGAATTCCTCCACTAGCATGATGAGCTAATGGAGTTGCTCCACAGCTAGTCCCAGATGGAGGCCAGCCTGCCGAGGGCCCCCAAGGCAAACCCAGAAACAGCACATGTACCACGAACCAGTCCACCCGTAAAGTGACACTGCATGCAATGCATTACAGAGAATGTGTGCGTCACGTGAATGGCGAGATGGTGGGGGAGAGTGCACGTGACAGTGGAAGTGTGGAAAGTGTGCCATCTACACGTGAAGACACCAGGGGGACCCCCATGGGGATTGAGTGACTGAGGCTTTCACAACAGTGGTTCTTCTAGATTTATGTGTCAAGGACCTCCAAATTGATAAAATAGGGCTTATGTGTTTAAACGGTTCCCTCATTTTGCTGGGGACCCATTGGAAGCACCTCAATGACCGCTGGGGGTTCCCCGACAACACTTTGAGAACCACTGGACTCAGTGTTTCGAGTAAATGTGCCAACGCAAGCATGTAGGTGCAAAGAGTGCACGTCCGGGGGTCTGAAAGTGTTCCACATGGCAGCCCGAGTGTGGGCTACTGAAGGAGAGAGGCTACAGGGGTAAAACACATCTGGAGTCTTTATCTATGACAAAAGGCCCTGTGTATAAAGTTCTGAAATCTATCATGTGCTGCTGTTGTCTGACCCAGCAGACAACATATGGCCACGCATGCATTTAGGCTTAGCACGTTAAACAATAGCCATTTAAAGAACTCCCCGTTTTTAAAGCAGCTCTTAATCAATAGCTTGAGTACATTAAAGGTGGGGTGAAATGGTTAATTTTATTTGGAAGTTTCGGCCTGAAACGGCAGGCTCTGAGTTTCGGAACCAATCAGAGCGGTGCATCCCTTCAGGCGATGGGACGGTAACTCTGCTACACGCACGACCGCGCACAACGCATGGACTGTGTTTGTTTACAAGGCAGGCAGTCGGCCAGCTCTACCAGTTTACTGCTATGTGGCTTATTTCTAACCTATAATGTTTTCAGATACAGATACATATTTTAGCGTGACGATTAAGTTTAAAACGAGTTGATACTGTCTGGATGTCATCTTGAATGAGACTATAAACGACAGAGTTCTGTAATCAAAACCACCTGTGTTTGGACGGATGCGCAGCAATGGGAAAAAACCAGGTGAATGAAATCAAGCTTCATTTTTATTCATGTGAGCCTCTACACGTCATCACGCATCACGTTTTCGTTCAAAGGAAGTAATTCAAATTTGATTTTATGGATTTTTTTAAATCTAAAAATACACAAAATAATTGGCATCCATTGTTAGGTATGCCCATATGATATGATGACCACGGATATGGTCTAAAAGTGTGAAAAACGTATTTTTCAATTCACTAGGTCTTTGATTTTGAACGAGAACTTCACATATTAGGGGAGAAAACGACATGCTTCCTGACAAACAAATGTTGCTTCCACAGAGGTGGCTGTATGCCTGGAATGGAGGAGACTAAAATTGGCCTAGCTGATGCAACCGCCTCCACACCCCGGATGCTTGGAACACCCCAGTTTGAGGCAAGAACAATCATCATATAAGAACAACACCCAAGCAAATACAAAGAGTGTGTTTGTGGGTGTGCCTGTGCATGCGTGTGCGCGTCCGTGTGTGCGCTTCTACACGAGCGTTCATGTGTCAATGCATCATCTTTGAGATTAAATTAAATCTCTGTCCAGGCACAAGATACTGAGGTTCTATGATCACGAAAGCTAGTCGCATTTTCCTGCCAAGTTAAAGGTTTGAAAAAGGCAGCCAGCAACAGAACTCTAGGATATGCTCGTTCTTTTCCAAGATTTTGTGTAAACAAAATGTCAAGAGTATATATCGGGAGTATTCCTGTAAAGATTATTTGCAGGAATTATTCAAAGGAGTGGCATGAATCACAGATAAAACACTGGATGATTAGCTTTTATGCAGTTTATTAAACAAGGTTAAAAGCTGCTGGCAAAACACTGTGTGAGGCTGTGAGCGCGAGTATTTCAGCAATGTAAGATATGAATGCTATTCAGCCATTACCAAGACATTTGCACAACAAGCAATCTATTCCAAAATGTATTAAGCGTGAAGAGGAATGCAGATGATTAGAAGTTGTGGCTGCATTCCAACACCTCCCCCCCAACTTGCCCTTCATAGAGGAAAGTGGAATTGCCACTGCTTTCATATTGAAGGCCAATATATTAACGTCTTGGCCCGGAACACCCACATGAGGCGAGGTGGCATGGTTGAGGAGATGAGTGTGGAAACACAATTAAGCCTAGTGACCCCTGGTCACTTAATCAATTAGCCATAGCATTCCTGGCATTCCCCCCCTCCCCAGGGTTTAGATCTAGAGACAAAAGTCGGTATTGAACAGAGGTGCTTGCTTTAGTGAAACTACTATGTGGTGTGAAGGATCTGTGAGTTTAAAGCTTATGGCTGATTTGTACTAGTTGCGTACCCGGTGTCTTCGACTCGTCACGCACCGAAAATAGACGATAATGCAAGTTCGTAGCGCATCAGCAATTATCGGTATTTAACGTGGCATCAGGCATTCATCTGCAATCCGTTAGGTTTCAGAAAATATACCAAAACAATCTGTCTATCACTAAGTGTCATGGTGTGCGATTCCATAATAAAAATATGATTCATAGCCCACAGAATCTTCATCTGCAAGTCACTATTCAACTGTGCATTTACCCTCAGTCATAGTAAACTACAAGACATTTAAAGATACAAAAGGACTTTTTTTTGCTGAAGGGGTAATTATTTTACCCAATGTCCAGGCTCAACTGCCTGGATGAAACAATCTGTGTGGGCAGTCATTATGCTAGAGCTCCATTATTTATTTATTTGCAAATCTGATAGAACACATTTCAGATGGACTGGATTAACGCACATCTGCATTCCATAGCGGTAAGTTACCAAATGATTCAAGATCAAGTTATACATGTATTTATTTATTCTGCAGGTTCAGAACTCATGAGATCTGACCCCTTCTCGGGTCTTCTCGCGTGCTTTAGAAATGACGGCCAAGTCGTAGAGCTAATCTCTCAATCGAGTTAAACCCAATTCACGTTTGTGACAACATGCTGGATGATGTGCACTTAAACTCCCTCAAAGAAATGAGTTGTTTGTCATAACCAGCAGGACAAGCAGGCGTTCCGAAAGGCTCAGAAACCATTAGTCTCGGGCCTAACGTATTTGCTCTGGTCCAGCCTTTAGGTACACATTCCTGTCCTGACAGCGCTGTTTTTGTCATACTGAAGCTCGCTCACGTGGGTCTGCGTTTCAGTGTTCAATGGCGGAGGGTATTGTTACAGGACTCGCTTTGTGACCAGCCGTCCCAAAAGGGGAGGGAAGATGACAACAACAGTCACGCAGCTGATGTAATGTAAGAATGGCGAGTAGAAAGGATCACTTTCACTTGATACACATAACCATAGGATGAGGGCGGTGGGTTGAAATTGCCACCCGCTCACTTGCATTGTATCACACTGTAACGACGTCTCCCTTCAGAGAAAGGAGCCAACAGGATTATTCTGTTTCTTCCCGAGGTGTATACAATAGATCTCCCCACACACACACACACACACACACACAGTCACACACACACAAGTCATCATAAGAGCTAGGGCTGGTAAGCAATCCTACACTCCACCCATCCCATCAGCCCCTCCATCCCCTGAGGCTCTTCCGAGACTGAGGAGGTGGAGGACAATGGCCTTTTTGCTCGACTCCTGCCTGCCTCTGAGTCTGTTCCAACCATTCTTACCCAGCCGTCAGCACCTACACCACACCACCACGGGCCTGAAAAGAGCTTCCTGGACTGACATTGAACGCAGGTGTGCAGCTGCACAGCTGGCCCGTCAGAAAGAACACGTCAGGGGACCGGGAAGGGGGTTGGGATGAGGAATGGGGTTATGAGGGGTGAAACGTGTGACTGTGATGCATAAACCAATCCGAGCAGGAAGAGGAGAAGGTGAGGAGGCATTGGTCGGGCAATGCAAATCAACACAGGTCATCACATTTCAAGTTCACAAGAATAAAAAATATGCAGACAGCAAGTGCAGAACTTGGTCACGTTTAAGCCTGACTAAGAGAAGTTCTGGCCATGGGAGAAGGGGAAGACTGTTGAGGCCAGGGGCCACAGCCCACCCCCTCCGAAAGGGCTTCCTGAGGATATCCGTGGCTCTCTAGTGTAGCAGAACAGGGCACACCACTGCCTCAACAGAGGAAACCTGCTCAGGCTCAGTCAGGGAGGGGTGACCCGAGCTGGGCTTAGCTAGTCTGGGGTTAGTTTGTGGGGTTTAATACAGAGAATGGCCTCATAGCCTTGATTCTGCTGCCAAGATTTGAGGCAGACGACTAGCATGCAAGCGTTATGTGGGTAGGGATTTCACTTTGTGATCTAACCACATGTTTCCCAGACAGGATCAATAGTATTGGTCTCAAGGGCAATGTGAAAGCCTTGGGTTTAGAAATGAATTCTTCCATTCTAAAGTGTAACATCACACAGCTTTCCAAGTGGACTGACATCCACACAAATGTAAACACAACAAAACACTAGAAAACTTCGACTTCTCTACAGTCAAGTTAAATGGCAATTGGAATGGATTTAACTTAAGCCTAATCTGAAGACAAACAAAACCAGACAAAAGAATGGGATGAGAGGCTACATTCAAAAGACCAGAGGGCAGATAAGGAATACAGGGCATCTCTCTCAGCTGTCCGGGTATGTGATCAAATCAACCAGGCTTGGAAGGAACAATATTTGAGGCTTGCCAAGCCTTGCCTAAAGTCTCATCTGGAAATTGGTACTTAACTTTTTTTTAGTCCCGTTATGAGACGCAACAGTGTTTCCAAGTAAAACTAAATTGTTTCAGGGGAGGAGGAAATGAAGGGTGTGTGATATTATTGAGGTGCGGCAGTGAGATTGAATTTAACATTCAACAAAAACTGTTCACATTTGAAGACTCCAGCTCCAGGTCAAGGGAAATGTATGCTTCCACAAGTCCACTGGGTTCTTCGGGGGTAAATCCCTATTCAGACGTCTTTAATTCCAACCAGTCCGCAAGCAGCACAGCTTTATCTCGAGCTCTATATGCTCCTAAACATCGTGACGCTCTTAATTAGCTCAAGGGCTGTTTACTCGGCTTAAACCACAAATAAATGACTGGCACACTGAGGTATTCTCATTAAACACATTCCTCCACAGTCTGCATTGTATGGTTAACCTCAGAGGCATGGGGGCTTCTCAGAATAAAACTGTAGGCCAAAGGCCATGCATTCTGCCTCTTTGATCTCAAGTAAAACATGACAATTCCCATTATTAAGGCAGCCAATGACACGATACTACTACAATGCTACATGTCACATTACCTTCTAATCAGGTCAATCAGTGCTGATCACTGACATCTTGAGTTTGACCAGATGAAGAGCCTTGGCTCGAAACGTATAGTCAATAAATGTATCTTTTGGAGCATATGAGTGTGCGGGTTCCCTTCTCTTTTCAATCAGTGCTGACACACCTTGCCTTATGTTTGGTTGTAGCCGTTTGCTGTAAAGTGAAGTACCACATTTTTCCCCACCAAGGTACTGGGGATCCTTGTGTGTGTGTGTGTGTGTGTGTGTGTGTGTGTGTGTGTGTGTGTGTGTGCTTTGCTTCCTTCAGGCAGTGTTGCCATGTCTGCTAATTATAAACAACCTTTGACTTGTTTTTACTGTAAAGTCACTTGCAAATAAATTATTGGTAGTTGCTGGTTTTTTGGGGCTTGATTCTTAAGTGTACAGTAGTTGCTTATTTGGGCTTGCTTCCTAATGTTGTTTAAACCAGTGGTTCCCACATTTCTTCATGTCAAAGAACCCCCAGATTAAAATATGTAGGCCTTGTCCACAGACATCCATCTGAACATAATTGATGTTGTGCCTTTTTTATTAAAATGTTTAAGACATATTCAAAATATTTCAATTTATTCTCAATGCGATTATTCACAATGTGTCGCTGTCAGCTTGTAGATCAGCTATTTTCCATTTGTGCTTGTTTTCGTACACCTGGCCACTTGTTTCTCTTGCAAAACTGGCAACACAGCAAGTGAAAGAGGAACTTATGCTACACACAAACGCAAAGATTTATGGGTTACATGAAAAAGGTGGATAGTGGCTATACATGCTGGTTAGGTATCTGTCTAATTGGAACGGCATGTAAGCATGTCATCACCTGTGAGGGGTTAAGAACAAATTCCTTCCTGGTAAGTTCCTTCAATACAAAACAAAACACTGACGATTTACCGTGTAGGCTTTGGGGCGAACCAGATTCAAAAGGGCATTCCCCACCCCGGGCCCCCAGCAAAACAAAAGCTATTGAAACACATTACATAGTGCAATGGCTATATATAGCATGGCCATTTGGCCTCCAGGGAGATAGAGGGCATTCATTCATGTGCTGGACAGGTTGCATAAAGACAGAGGCCCAATGTCTCTATATGCCATCTGCTAATGATAATTCATCACTCAAAGACTTATACTGTAGGCCTACACACATTTACACGGAACGTGTGTCTTGAAATATTAACGTTATTGGGGTTTATTAAATATACTTTGTTCAAGGGGAGACAGCAAACAGTGAGTCATTGACGTCATCCACCACTACCACCGCAATGTATGTGTGATTGCGTTTCAGGATGCTGAAGATGATCAATGCTGGCAGCTTGACATTCGCCCTCAAGAAGTCAAGAACAATAAATCCGGTCACATCTCCTGACTGGGAGCCCTCTCAGCCCAGAGGTCTCCCACTCAGTGTCAGAGGGCAAAAGAAGCCCTGCCTCAGTGTTTCACGTTTCACCCTCTACTGCCCACCCACACGCACACAGTCACACACACACACACACACACACAGGCCGTTCACATCACAACTCCCAGGTCACACACACCAAACCAATTGAACATATCACTTTACAAACGCTGTGTGAAACTTAACTTAACTGACCACTACACAGCACTTTTGTTCCGCAGGCGCAGAGCAATTACGAATCGATCTTTGATCTTGTAATGTCTTACATTGTTGCCAACATGCATTGCACGTCACTGGAAAATAATGGGGTGCGGTGTAAAACTCTAAAATAAACGTAATCAAATGAAACGCTGATAATACGCTTGCCATGCTTTGCTCTCAAATGATATGCCATCTTAAATTAATATGGGCATTGGTATTTGCAAATTAATGTTGAAAGTCAGAGTCAGACCTTCTGACTTCTAAAATGCTTCTTCAGAATGTTTCCCCCTTTAAACCTTCCCACACGGACACACATTCCAGCACAGCGTTCTTGCAGAACAAGTGTTTCTCTCTCTAGCTTTTCTGCAAACAACATTTCACTAAAGTGTCAGCCAGGACTTGTTGTGTAAATCTGAAAGGAGCACAAGATTCTTTCAAGAGTGTAGAAATATAGCCTAAAGAAGGAAGCCTACCATGTTTTACACGGATCCAGCTTGCATGCAATGAAATCCTGAACGTGTGCGCTCCACTGGTAAAAACAACAAACTGACTCCAAGACCCAAGTCTCCCATGCAACAACTCCAATCCCCAAATCACATGTGATTGTGATCTCTGGGGGTGCGATCGATTTTAAGCGTAGGCCTAAACACAGGCGCGCTCCCCGAAGTGTTTTGATTTTGTGATTTGCATATATGTGCACGCAACAATCAACGTCAATACACAATCAACGACTACTAGACAATGTCTGTCCCTTTGACAACAACAAGGTATTTCTCAGCTAGTTGTTACAGCCATATATCTTCCTGTCTGTCTACCCTCCCCCCCCAAGAAACTCACCAGCATCCCCATCACGTCCGTCCACAGTTGGGTGAAACTGTCCGACGGCGCATTGTCCGTCCCTGTGGGCTCCGTGACCGTGGACGGGCCAGCCGTGGCCCCCTGGTCGTCCTCCATAGTGTTTATATGGTAGTGTTAAAGTCGCCTCTGCTCTGGCACTTCCGAGCTTCAACCCCAGACCATACACGGCCCGATGATCGCTACAAGTCGATCCTCGAAAGGTGACAAGGTAACTTCGCTAGTGAAAGTTGCCCTTGTCGCTCCAGTGAAATGTCCTCCTAACATTCCGGGACGCAATCTGAAGCCCAGCGGCGCGTAATAAAATACTCCGAGACATTCCCTCGAAACTCACGCTGAATCGTCGACATCGACACCAATGGCATAATAAAGTTAAAGTATCCAACAACAACAACAACGCGCTTCTCGAGTCCGTCCTTCTCTTTGCTCCTCTGTCCCATTACCGACCGGACCGGGTCATTTACTCTCTGAAAAGTTTTCAGTGCTCCGCTCCGCGAGCAGCCCACACCGCACTGCTCCTCCGTGCCCCGGGCGAGCGTGAACCAAATCATACACCGGGGGTGGTTGGAGAACTCGCCAACAACGTATAGTCCAAAAGCCTTTAATGTAATCCCTTCCCTTGGCGACCGACTGAGAGTAAGTGTAAAAAAGTATGAGCTCGGTGATTATCACGCGACAGGGACGGTGACAAAAACCACCATCCAAAACAATGGGGGAGAAAAACGCCCGAAGCAGCACAGACCTTGTTGATAATTATCCACGCTCCCTCCTCCCTCTAAAAAGTGAGCTCCCCCTCACTTCACGAGTCTTGCCTTGCGCTCTCTGCTCTCTCTGCTCTCACGCACACGCACACTCTCTCTCTCTCTCACTCACACACACACACACAAACACACACACACACACACACACACACACACACACACACACACACACACACACACACACACACACACACACACACACACACACACACACACACACTCCTCCCAGCAAAATTACATTACAGGCAGCGGCTAAAAGCTGTCCCACCAGAAGTGTAGCATAGGTCAGGAGTCTCAGGACACCAATTTTAACTTTTCTTTTTTTTTAACAATTATTTTTGGAATACAGACGAATACTTTATACTAGGCTTTTCCACCAATACTTTATCCATCAACGAACGTTGAATAGAGTTTGGGAACAAAGCCACATTCTGCGCACAATTGCATCAAAAAACAAAGGCGCATGGGAACATGTTTTAAAGGGGGTGACGCACACGCTGCCCTATTCATGTTACAAATCTCCATGAATGCCCTGCAACAACCCATGAAAGACCTTTAGAGCTTTAGCAAAAAAGTGAAGAAAAAAAAAATATTCAGGCTTGGATGCTGTAATGCACTAAAGCATTTTTAAAAGATCAATGCATGCCCTGATGCCCAACAACATGCAGATCTCATTTGAATAACAGTACAATAGAATCGCCATCTAGGAGGAAAATAGTTAAACGTGTTATGATGAGCATGAAATTGCACAGTTATGCTCAGTGATTAGTCGTTTGTTATGCTCCGCCACCAAGCAACTCTATTGTAATTGTAATAAATTCGTGAGACTGTCTTGTGTCCTGTCGCCTCTGCCAGAAAAACATTCTCTCCGAGAGAACTGCATGTCTGCTGGCGAACGGCAACAGCTGCCAAGGTCGCGTGACAGATGCCAGAACCAGAGGGAGAGAGATATAGAGACAGGACTACAAAAAAAAAATCAAAGCTTCTCACTTTTCACTCAGTTTTTTCCATGGCTCCATAAGAATCAATAACCCACAACACCTCACCTGCTGTTTGCACTATATGTAATTGCATACAGAAATAGAAAATGGAAACATAGCCAACTCTTATTTCATTAACCACGCACATGAACCTTATAGTGCCCGTATTCTGGTGGCAATAGGAACATTTGGTGAAAATAGGCAAACATAAAAAAATAGCAGTTCTACAAACTCATGTAGAGCTTACTGATGAGATTTTCCCGCGATGTTGTATATTACAGATATTCATCACACATACATACGCACAGCTTCATGCATATTTTGTTGTGTGCTTTTCTTTGTGCGATATTAAATGAATAGGGTGATACCGATGTTTGACTCTCCCCGGAGACTCAATCCAGTTACAGTGTGTACACTACAGTGTGTACAGTGCGTGAGCGTTAGTGTGGTGCATGGTGGATGGGAGAATGGCTTTGGAAGGCCCAGGATAAGAAGCAGACGCTACGCTTCACAGTAACTTGCTTACTGTCTAAACACACTGAACACACGCCGACACAAGTGCAGCTTTGTTCACCAGTGAGACTCTAACCACCGGGGTCGTCACTACTGACCCCAGACAGAAACCCCAGGGTGACATCCACAAACGGCTGTCCTGCAAGTAGTGTGTGTGTGTGTGTGTGTGTGTGTGTGTGTGTGTGTGTGTGTGTGTGTGTGTGTGACTGTGTGTGTGTGTGTGTGTGCGTGTCCATCCATCTAGATCGTTTTCCTGTGAGGGGTGACCATGACCGACCGCGTTGTGCCTGAGATGAAACACCCTCCTCCTCTTTCCCCTGCTGCCACCGCTGAGGTGAGGGTGGTGTTGAGAAGTCAAACGCCCCACCCACCGTCCCTCCCTCACGCTCTTCCCCAGGACAAGACAAGACCCCACCTGGAGGGCCTCAAACAGAGGGATCAGACATGGGTAATGAGGAGAGGAGGTATGACCTGTGGCTGTAACTTGACTCAGTGTGCACAGTGCACACTCATCAAACACTACAGAGGGAGAGAGAGAGACGGAGTGTGCGTGTGTGTGTGCGTGTGTGCGTGCGTGTGTAGTGTTTGAAGATCCCTGCCAATCCCTCACGCTCACACTCAACACTAATCAAAGTGTCCCGCCGCTATTCAAGAGGAAACACTCTTTTGCCACAAGGGTCAATTAAACATTTGATGTTTTATTGTTTCTCCACATTGGTCAGTTTACCATTGAACTCTTTTTATGTGAAATATCTGAATATGGTCCGAAGGTCGCTCAGGGATGGGGCTAAAAATGTGGAGTATTTCAACAACATACATCTGGCTGGAAGCCTGGAACCCATTCACACAGACCTATACATTTGAATAACTCTCAAAGTGGGATGATAATGCTAAATTGATTCTATATGGCTTTCAAAATCAGTCCGTGTGCGAAAATAGATGATATCATGATTCTAAATCATATCTATGTAGTTTAGTCTGTATTAGATTTGATAATTGGTTTCATAATGTGGTTTGGTGGGCGCCACACACGGAAACCAAACCACGTATGCTGCGATGTCTTACATTTTTAATTTTTTAATTATTTTGTCCGTTAGCATCGTTATCACGCTTTGTCTCTTTGTATGACTCATATCAGTTTTATTTATTTATTGTGCCCTAAAAGTTGGCAAAGGAAATAACGACTTCAATGTCTTGCTCTTCGCTGCCTATGCTGGCAATTGTCCATTTATTTACCAGCAATGTAATGGTATTCCTGTATAAATATTAGGTGAATCTTCTGATCTGTGCACAATGTGACTTCTGGACCAAGCAATCACACACGCACACGCCACGCACGCACGCACGCACGCACGCACGCACGCACGCCACGCACGCACACACACACGCCACACACGCACACACACGCCACGCACGCACGCACAGTGGAATCATAAAAGACGGGGGGCCTGTCTCTTATAATCTCTCCCACCTGCGGAGAGAGGATCATGCAGCGCAGCGGCAGTGAGCCTCTGGAGAGCATTAGCCCCCTATAGACCCCGCAGGGATCAGCGCAGACAGAGAGACATTAGAGAGGGAGTCGGGGGAGTCTCCCTATATCAGCAGAGAATCTGCTACGTCTGCAGTGCACCTGAGTACATTCATATTAACCTACTCACACACTCCCACAGGCTACAGAAAGTCTATATAGTTGAGAGGGTAGACGGACAAACTTCCCTTCTTATGCAGCGGAGTGTGTATGAAGATACGTGCCCTGGAAATACAATGTATACCATTCTCACATTTTATCATTTAGTCCTAGGCCAAACCTTTTTGCCTAGGACCGAAACGAGTGAAAATCGCAGATCTACAAGCTGTTGTCTAATTTATGGAATTTCTTTGATTTGTCTTTAATTTGTTTATGATTTTTTTGTTTAAATTCATGAAAACCCACACATGTTGAGTGCTATAGGCTACTTCAACGAGCCATATCTGAAAACTGACTGCAAATCGAAACACAGACCATGGAAATCAGGGAAAGGTGCTAAGGTCAGAGCAGCGGTAGAAAGAGAGGTGTGTGTGTGTGTGTGTGTGTGTGTGTGTGTGTGGTAAATCATGAGGAGAAGAGATGCAGCATTAAGAAGGAGAGAGGATCTCGTGTTAAAGAGGTGGAGAATGGAGAGTTTGAGAGATAAGGAAAGAATGCAGAATGGGTATAGAGAAATGAAGGGAATGCAGTTCACCGTCAGAGACAGTACAGAGAGGAGTGCTGCTGGACCTCGCTGCTGACAGAGAGAGTCAGTGAGAGTGACCCTCGGAGGTGAGAGTGACCCTCGGAGGTCACTCTCGCTGACCCCGGCCGTAAAAATAGCCCCTGAAGGAGGGTCATGGCCCCTTGCGGGCTGGGGTGATTAACAACCTGGAGGACAGACATGTTCATAGGACACCACCCTTCACCAGGAATGTCTGCTACACAGGATCACACAGCATTGGTGTAAACATGTTCCAACGTAGATGCACCCTTACAAACATATACCGGCATATAAAAATAAATAACCTGGCAATATCGATTACAGAATTTATTTCCGCAGAAATATCCTAATAATAAATCTTATCACACAGCTGTGTGGCCACATCTTTTTTATTATGCATTGATTTTCACCGGCCTGCACCTCATTCTTTTCCCCACTACCTACCCCTTTCTTATATACACAGGACTCCAGGCAATCAGCTTAATTATCTGTATTTAAGACTTCCCTGCATGAATCCTAATGCCTTTGTTTTCAGGTTGTGCCTGCTCTGTAGATAATTGGGATCAAGGTGCTCTTGTTATTAATTCAGTTTTGTGGGAGGGTCAAAAGCCACACTGTCTCCAGGCACCTTCTTTGAACTCCTCTGTATATGTATTAGTTATCCTTATCTATTGGTGTGCCTGTGACTGTGTGCGTGTGCGTGTGTGTGTGTGTATTCAAATGTTTGTACGTGTGTATAGGCAGCAGCCAGGCCCATTCCCCTTGGTTCTTGCGAGGGAGCTATCACACAAACCCAATTAGCATGACAACTAATTACCGTTTCTTTGGTGTCTGCCCCCCCCCCTCCCCTCCCCCTTTTGCTAACCAGCTCATTAAATTAGATCAACACATCACACTTTCCACCAAACATCAAGGTTTACTGAGAAGTAATGATGAATGAACGCTGCTCCCTGTCTGTGTTCTCTGGGTATGACTTTATAATTTGTCGGGTGGTCACCAATAACACTGCGGAGCCTTTTCTGAAAGCCAGGGCCTAAATTTCAGTGGTGGAAAGTACCGGTAAATACAATTATTGTACTACATTACTCCACTACATTTATTTGAGAATTTGAGTTGCTACTTACTTTGTAGATTTTGATTATTATTACATTTCGGACATCTGAATATAGCCGATCTACAAGCTCGCAATGCGTCTCGATGCGACACATTGTGAGCTTGTAGATCTGCTATTTTCAAAATTTAAAATGGGACATGGGGCATAATGAGTACTTTTAACTTGTGGTACTTTAAGCACATTTTGATTTGACTTTGAATGCTCTTTCCACCACTGCAAAATACCAATGCAAGGAATGGCCTTTGGAGGAGAGACAGCTATAGGGAGGAGACAGCTAGGGAACAACAGGGTTACTAAGAATACAAAAGGCAAGATTAAGTTTCAGGGAGAGAAATAAGAGGGAGATAAATAGACATTGATGGATGTATTTATATTTTAAATTACCGGCAATACAACGAAAGAGGCAAATGTCAGCATGGGGTGGAGAGGGGTTGGTGTGCGCATGCGTGCATGTATGTGTGTGTGCGTGCACGTAATATGTGTGTATGCGATAACCAGCTGTGTGTAGCACAAAGCATGCTGCCTGGAATGACAAACCAAACAGCACACACAGTGTATGGAATGACAACAAAAACAACCCACATCGGGGGCTTTGTTGAAGCTTTAAAGACCTGCATACCTGCACTTCAGGAAAGCAACGTGATATAACCTGAACACAGAAACACTGTAGGGAGCATTTCGGTTTGCGGTGGTGGGAATTTGGGTCGATAGAAAAATGACATTCTTTAGTACAGACTACAGAGGTGCACAGAAAAAAACACTGTGTTAATGTATTCCTTTGGAACCCAGAGAGTGTACAAATGCTTACATTCTCACAATAAAGGTGTTTGCACACAGCTCGTGCATTTTTTCATCCGAATATCGGAGCGAATTTCGAGGACGAAAAAGACAAAATCGGCCTCACTTTGTCAATCACGTTTGCAGACTGCCGCCGAATATTTCGTCCGTATAAAGTTTTATTTTATTTTAAAATAAAATCTTAACCAGGATCGATTTCACGAGTTTTCCGCAGCTGTCTAGTAGGGTCAATTGGGGTGTTGGTGACAGGCTGACAGCTAGTGATAGCCTACTACTTTGGGATCCGCAAAACACAAGTGAAAAAACGCACCAGTGTGCAACCACCTTAAGAGTTAAAATAACTCTTAAGTACTCTACAGTGTGAAGAAGATCAGTTAGAGTAAAAGGACATTGTTTGGGGTAGAGCCTGGAGGGGCCTGCTTGAGGCGTGCAGTAACATGTAGGAATGCTGATGGTGTTTTGTTAACTAAAGACAAAACATCTTTCGCTGGGTTTGTTTTTGTTGTGCACATCCTTCATTATGACGGACATACTTGCATTTTATAAGTAGTTGTTAATGTATGTGTGATATTTGATATGTCATGCTTGCTTCTGCTCTCTGAAAAATGAATGTGGTTTTCTCTGAGGTTTCTGCACCTGTGCACTGTGCAGCCTTACTTTATATAATCCCTCCCACACAAACATTTCCAGAGCAGCATGCACCTAGCAGTGGAGTGGTCATCCATGCCGTTATGAAATAGCATTGACTTTGTGTGCATTGTGTAATAAAAAACCCCATAATGCAAAACCAAGGCATATTTCTGCTAAGCCCTGGATTCCTAGATTAGCCATGCAGTGCAAGGCCCCATGTGGTAGGTGATTATATTACGCCTGTGAGTGTGAGAGTGTGAGAGAGTGTGTGTGTGTGTGTGTGTGTGTGTGTGTGTGTGTGTGTGTGTGTGTGTGTGTGTGTGTGTGCGTGTGTGCGTGTGTGTGTGTGCACGTACGCTGAGATTCCAGTGTGTTGTAATCAGGCGCGACTGAGAGGACAGATGTTGTTTTGCAAGCTCCCAAAGGTATTCAGAGCGATACTGTGTGAAATGCCAGGGTCCTGGTAATGTGTGTGTATAATATGTGTATCCTATTTGTTTGACCACAATAACAGTGGTTTAAATGCTTGTGTGAGAGGGTGTATGGCACAGAGTTATCACTGTGGTAGAAATGTCGTTTTATTGTAGTTCTAGACTAAATGTGATGTTCACATTGTTCACTGTGTGTGTGTGTGTGTGTGTGTGTGTGTGTGTGTGTGTGTGTGTGTGTGTGTGTGTGTGTGTGTGTGTGTGTGTGTGTGTGTGTGTGTGTGTGTGCGTGCTTGTGTGCGTCCCAGCGGGTCAACGAGGCTTGCCTGGCAGCTGTGTTGGCGTCAGCATGGCAGTGCCAGGCAGACTGATAATACCCATCCCACTGTGTCATAGTACGCTACACAGGGTCATCCACTGTGAGATCCTCAGATCCAGTATACTCGATTCACAGAGCAAAAAAGTGGATTTGCTGGATTTGTCCACAAATGCGCTGTTCTCCATCATGGAGGGAGTGAACTTTACTTGACGTAAATTGACCCCGACTCTGCTTCAGGAACTCACAGAATGTAGCTGTGGGTGCTTGCTGGGGATATTAAATGCCTGTTTATTCAAGCCTTTTACTCGAGCTCGAGGTGTTGAACACTGATGGAAACATTGTTTTCCTGCATGTGTCAGGCATAACAGCGACTTCGAACGCTATGCATTCCCATGGGGACACTTTACCATTCCTAAACCCTTTCAAGTTTCATTTCCCAACTCCATCCCTCTTTTCAGTCCCTCGCCACGCTGTAGTAAATTAGGACTTAATAGCGCCCCCTGCTGCGGTCCCATACACACAACATGCCCCAAAGAACAGACCATAATTCCACTTTTAGACATAGTAAAGTGTATCACATCCGTATATCCTGTCCTATCAAGGCAGTCGGGAGTCCATATGTTAGCCTTTAAGCACAGTACAGTGTAGTAAAAATAGGTTAGCCCCTGCTGCAATTAATGACCATGTGTGCTGTGAACATGCTGGATAATTATCGCCTAAAGTGTCATCCATGGTGAATTTCATAGTACATTTTATAGTGTCTCAGGTTTATGGAAAACGAACATGCATGGACGCGTACACACACACACACACACACACACACACACACACACACACACACACACACACACACACACACACACACACACACACACACGTGCACGCGCCGCGCACACACGCACACACACACACACACACACACACACACACTTATGCTCGTAGTGAGTATATGGGTTCAAATCCGAATCCTGTCTTTTCCCCGCATGTCACTCGTCTGTCTCTCCCTTTGGTTTCCTGCCTGACCTATCTGAAATAAAGCATCAAATGCCAAAAACAAATCTTAGATAGATACAGTTTACAGTAGCCAGTGGGGGTGGGTTGAGATGTTATAGGTCTCTTTCTGCTTGATGTGTCTACCTAAACACTCTCATCTGCTCCCCGTATGTCCACAGCAGAGTCAGGAAGAAAAAGACCACAAGCTGGATATTTGTTCATCTTGAAATCTATGCTGAATAATGGTGTGGTATCCAAACACGAAAGAATCCCTCCTCGTTGGAGAGGAACCTTTGCACACATATTTGTCGGGTGTTTAACTTCCCCCAGTGGAAATTTAAAGACAAATAAAGTTCAGTGCCCACAGAGAAAGAGAGAGATTGAAAGAAACCGATAGAGAGAGCAAAAAACTGAAAAATACTAAGAGCGAGGAAGCATAAAAGTGAGAGGTTGTGGATAGAATGAGTGTGGTGTGAGAGGGGTGCCAGTGCTAGAGATGCCCCATCTGTCACATGCACTCCACACACACGGTGCATGGTACATGGTGTATTTATATAGCACCTGTATCCAAGGCGCTTTACAGAGATTGTGCAGCATTACATTCACCCATTCTCACACACACACACAAAAACGAGGAGTTGCAGCCGTGTTCAAAACAGCAAATTAAATAACACCACAAATCCGCATGTTTATAGTTTTGTACACAGAATGGGTTTCACACTAGCATCATCAACCCATATGTCACACACACACTTCAACACGTCAGTTATACCCAGCGAGCGCCACGCGGCCACTGTAAGATTTATGTTGTCGGTAGCAGGGTTCTGCAGACGTGTCTGACATTACATTTTGGTTACGTATTAGACATTATAAAAACTTGTCCTCTAGCCAGCCCCCAGGCTGCTCTGTGGTAATGGTATTCTGTAATTACTGTCAGCATTCGCCCGACCATCATATATCTCACACACACACACACACACACACACACACACACAAACCCTTGAAACATAATCTGGCTGTCACATATATTAACACGGCCATTTGCACGTTAGATGCAAATGTGTGGACTTGCACGCTGACGTGCAAGAAATCAAATGTTTGGACTTCGAGTGTGGAAGGATGGGTAATCAACGGCCTCGCCGCCTCGATGCTGACATTCATAACAGGACATTTATTTTAAAACGGAAGCCGGATTGTGTTCAGAGCTGTTAAAATAACAAGCAAATGCCAGTGGAGTCTTGAGCATGAGCACAATCTACAAAGTAACTGGCAACTGAAGTTTTTAAAATAAACGTAGTGGTAGTGAAAGTACAACATTTGCCTCTGAGATGTAGTGGAGTAGAAGTAAAAGTGCTGGAAATTGGAAATACTCAAGTAATGTACAAATACCTCACAATCGTACTTAAGTAAATGTACTTAGTTACAATGCACCACTGTGTACAGTAAACAGCGTGTCTGAGTGCAGAGCTGGCTGTGGATTCTGAGACTGTCTCTGGTCTGACAGCATCCACTGTACTGTACTCTGTGGTGAAGCCTGTTACATAAGGCGCCCCCGTTGACCTCACTTAGCCAGTTCTGTCATGTCTGGAACCTGGGTGGCATGATGTCTGACTGACCTTCTGCTCTTCCGTCACTTGTGTTGCGTTTCATATGTCCTCCTGCTCCTCTCCTCACCCTGCCCTCTCTCTGTCGCATTGGTCGGTTCTCAAAGTGGGGTCCGGCGACCCCCCCAGGGGTCCTTGGGATGGTTCCAGGGGGTCCCCAGCAAGAGTATAGTTAATGTAGAGCGTCACCATCATTTTAACCACTTTATCCCTTTATTTGTTAGCTATTCGAAAATATACAACCTCGCCGTGCGTCACTTTGTGTACATACATTTTCTCTTCTGGGGGTCCCTGGCACAAAACGTTTTCAGATGGGGGTCCGCGACCAAATACATATCAATGTGTTGGTTCTTGACATGAAAAAGGTCAGAGAACCACTCATCTATTGCTTCTGACCATTGTTAACATGTATAGGTGCCCCAAAGGTGCAGCATTTGGTGCCACACCTGTGGTTCAATGTTAAAATGTTCCCCTATAAACCGATTAACAACTTTGAACTGAGTGCCCCAAAGTTTAAAATAGAAAAACTAGCAGATCTACAAGCTCATAAGGCCGGCTATTTTTGCTATTTGTCGTACGTTACATACAAAGTATATAGTGCATAGGGTCATTTTTACTATTACTGCAATGATAATATAATAATAATTATCTAGCAAGATTGAAAAGGTTTTTATGAGTGGAATTAATCTTTAATATGTTGTTGTTACAGGACTATTCGTGGGAGGTGACCTTGACTACGAGACAAGTTAGCCACTTGACATTACAGATGACTGGCAGCTAGCCCAGCCAACCAGATGCTGGGAGGGCTGTCTCCAACACCTCTCAAAACAAACATTCTGGTTGCTATACAATGGTTTCTGTGTGTGTGTGTGTGTGTGTGTGTGTAGTGTACAGGAGCGCGCGCACGCATGCACGTAGGACTGTCTCCATCTGTGTCCGTCTTTCTGTCTGCCTGTCTACACGAAGCTCAACCACACAACACACAAACATAGTGCAAGCTCAGCGCAACCACTGTAGCCCTCCACTTTCACAGGAATTTCCCCCCTATTTCAGCCCTGAGGTTCCTGCTTACACTGGCAAAATATGAGCCCAGTGGCAGTCTTTACCCACAAAACACAAAACAAAACAAAACTTGTATATTTTCCTAATTGCTTAAACAGGTTCACATGGAAAAGTGCTAGATACTGGTTCCGTTCAAACATTGTGGACGCGGAGTCCTCTGTGTCTCCAGCGGGCTTTATGAGGCAGAAAAAATAAAGTTGGGAACGGAATTGGTTATTATACTGTTGCATTTGTTCTGAGTCACATGTTCAAATGAGTAATGCTTGTAACTTTCCTCCACTGAGGACTGTACTCTGGAGTGCTCTGTTCATTGGCGAACATCATTCCAACACGGCACCTACCTACCATGACTGTTCAAACAATGTTCTTAAAACCTAGCACCCTTATTTAGTGGGGGCATTTGAGCTTGTAAAAAACGGCTATTTTCAGTGACGAGATTCGGCGTAGAGGGAAAAAGAGAACGTACCAAGTAAAGGGCCGACCCCCTCGCTCCGATCAAATAATTATTGGTTTGCTAAGTTTAGAGGGTTTACTGTAAGTGTGTTTAATCAATTTATTCAAACTTTATTGTCCAATGGATTCTGATATGGGCAATTACCGTAGATGTGTTCGTGCAGATCGCCATCAGGGTATTGGTTTA
Organism: Protomyctophum bolini; assembly: GCF_963924005.1. NCBI lineage: Eukaryota > Metazoa > Chordata > Actinopteri > Myctophiformes > Myctophidae > Protomyctophum > Protomyctophum bolini. Next base: position 10,998,084 of record NC_137880.1, on the reverse strand, counting down.
TATGTGGTCCTTTCCCAATAAGCCAATGAGATTCATGCCATTATTCTTGCCTGCCAAACAGACTAATAAAACGTGTTCCCACGAGTTATTATATCTTAAGTGAAGAAGTCTCATTGTTTGCAAACATGGCAGAAACCTTTCCTAGTGTGTGTGTGTGTGTGTGTGTGTGTGTGTGTGTGTGTGTGTGAGTGTGTGCGTGTGTGCTTGTGCGTGTGCATGCATTATGTGTGATCTGGGTTAAACTTGCTTGTGTCATATCATATCACTTCTTCTGGGCCGTAATTGGCAGACTCAGAGCCTTTGAGGCAGGAAGAGGGGTCAAAGGTCAGCGATGCCCCGGTGCTCGGCATAACGTGGGCCGATGGTTGCTCATTATGGGCCCGGTGGGGAACACATCATCTCAGATCTTAGCCCCGGGGGAGGGGGAGGGGGGGGATTCAGTCAGAGGCGGAGCCAATTAAAACATGTCTTGCACTTTCCCTCGCTCACACTCATTTAATCTTCCTGCGACACAAACAACAAACAAAAACAGCGCTAGTGGTGGGGAAAAAAGTACTTAATTGTTTTACTTAAGTAAAAGTATCAATACTGCAATGTAGAAATACTCCGTTACAAGTAAAAGTCCCGGAATTCTAAATGGAACTTACGTAAAAGTAGAAAATTATTGGCATCAAAATTACTTAAAGTACCAAAAGTAAAAGTATGCAGAATGGATAGTAATCTTTTGAAAATAGTGAAAATAATTACCGTATGTTATGTAATAAAAATCTAAATGTACAAAGTAACTAGTAACTAAAGCTTTCAAATAAATGTAGTGGAGTAAAAGTACAACATTTGCCTCTGTGATGTATAGAGGAGTAGAAGTAAAAGTATTGGAAATGCTCAAGTAAAGTACAAAGGACAGTATACTTAAGTAAATGTACTTAGTTACGTTCCACCACTTGTTGTGTAGGTGGGTGGCCTGTGTAACAGGCGTCCGCGCGTCCATGCGTGCAGTCCGGTCGGGCCATGCAAACCAATGAACAAAGGAAGCGGTCGGTGCGGTCGGCGGCCATTAGCCTGGTGTGTTTGTGTGTGTTGACACAGAGCTAAAGGCCAGCGAGCCACCAGTAATGAGCCTCCTCTTCTCTTCCCCATGTACCGGCAGCCTTTCTCTCTGACCCTCCATGCTTCTGGAGTCGTCTGTGGATTCACCACGGCCAAATGGAAGCAACACAGACGCAGCAGGGGCATCATGGAGATTAATGAGGTCCACCGCGGGGCAAATGTGACTGAATTAAGCTGTGTTTAAATATGTATATTCTGGTTGCCATTTTTAGGCTTTTTTTTCTCTCAGAAGGGTCAGTGTAGACTGTAGGAGACAGGAGAGCAGATAAGATAGGGAAACGTATCGCTGGAATCAGGCAGAAAGAGACCTTGTATGTCCATGTCCACATGCCAACGTATTTTCCTTCTTTTTTTTATCCATGCCCATACAAGTCGCAAAAAAATAGAAAATAGCAAAAAATTGGAAAGTGGAAGTGAGCAGGTTTTATAAATATAAAAAGTAGCCAATTAAAAACAACATGTGACTTTTAACTACATTGCATCCATTAGAACAGAGGTCAGTTTGTCCAAAAGATACTGGACAGATTTCCACCCGACTGCAGCGACGATATATTTTGAGAGGACAACAAGGCGACGTGCTGAATGGCTCTGACAGCCCTCCCAGCATGATGGGGAGGACATTACATAATAAGTTCAGATGGAGAGAGACTGACACAGAGAGAAGGAGGCATGCTTCTGAGGATAATATTAACGACACAGATGTGAAAACACTGTAAGCCTAGAGAGATGTAGGAGGGATCCAGAGATAGTTACACCGTCTATAAATCTGCCATAGGCACGCCATGCACGCACAATGCACTCCGTTTATACACACTCAGAGAGACATGAACACACACACGCACGCACACACACACACACACACACACACACACACACACACACACGCACACACACACACACACACACACACACACACACACACACACACACACACACACACACACACACACACACACACACACACACACACACACACACACACACACACACACACACACACACACACACACACACACACACACACACACACACACGCACACACAGGCAACAGAGAAAGATCCATGCATGCCTTGAGGCAAGCTTCTGGCATTGAGCCCAGTCCAATGTACTATCTAGTATCGAGTATCTACAATCTTTGCTACTTGTCCTGTCTGTCAGTCTGTCCACTTTCTATATCAACCTCAACATCCGCCCCACTCCACTCCACTCCACTCCATCCAGAAGGCCTGAGCTGTGGTTGTTCACTACAGGGTCATTATGTGTGGTACTGACGACCAGTTTAGGTTCAACCAAGGCATGTAAACCAGTGGTTGTCAAACATTTTGGCCCCGGGAAACCCATTTCCCTATTATTAGAAAATATAGTCTTTGTGTACGACGTATTTCTTGTACGTCGTACACTACAAATTCACATAGTTTCATATTCATGTACAGTGGAGGAGAGGGACTGACAGAGAGAGACAGAGGGTGGTCTTAACTGACCCTGGCTGGTTGAATAAATGTTAGAGGAGCAAATACAGCAGAGGAGTAGAAGGAAAGAGAGGGAGTGAATTAAAAAAGGGAGGAAGACAGAGTGGGAGGGCGGACGGAGGGAGAGGACAAGAGGATCTTTTATGGGTCCAGAGGGCAGGACAGGACAGGGGGAGAGTCCACCACTGGAACAATTGCTCCCCCTGGGGCAAAGAAAAGGTAATGCGCTAGGTTCTCCACATCTCTGTCGGACACATCTCTGTCTGCGGCCAGTGGGCCGCATGTGGCCCCTGCTTAATGTGCCATGTACAATAAAAAATATAATCAGTTATTTTCATTGTTTTGACCAAGATTGTAGGTATTGTATTGTTACAAGAGAAAGTGATATTGCCTGATATTTATTCACCTCTGATAATCTCATTATGTTCTCTTCACATTGTGTGAATGAAGCTTCATTTGGTAACTTCATCATTAATCACAATGTTTTTGTTCACTGAGGTTTGGCCGTATAAATGGAAATATGGCTTTTTACTCAGTGTTTCCGTATATTTTTTGCTGAGTGGCCCCTGAGCCATCTTAAGTTGAGTAGCCCTGACCCAACATGACGTCATTGGTGGATGATGTCTTTTGACCAAAATTATAAAGACTGTATCCTGTTTGAGTATGAGTGGGCCCCGTGCGCCAATCAGACCACTACATTTTTTAGCGTTTTGCAACCTGAGCTAATACACGGAGAGTCCTCATAATGTTCATGATTTTACAGTGTAGACTGGGATCCCATCATCCCAGAGATAAACAAAGATGGTGGCCTAATGTTGCTGTCCGGAAGAAACTCCATTTTGAGGTTTTAGATTTATTTTCTCCATAAATCAATGCTATTGAACACCGTTTACGTCTGTGTGCTGGTTAAAAAATATTGAGCCAATGTAAAGTATTAAAAAGTGCTTTGGGGAAAACCTCCTAACTCCATTGGATTCTCAAACTATCTTCCAAACCAGCTAACTCCACCCGTTTAGTCATCTTTCCCCCCCCCCTCATAAATCAGTGTTATTGAACACCTGTTGGTTAAAAGAATATTGAACCAATGAAAAGTATTAAAAAGCGCTTAGAAAAAACCTCCGAACTCCACTTGAGCTGGGTGTTGTTTTTTTCCTGAAAACATTTTGGAGTTAGTTGGTTTCTTCCAAACAGTAGAGATATAAAACTGGGGGTCCTCCTGTCCTGCAGAGTCACTGCAACAATCTTCTGCAGAGTATAATTATTATGTAGTGCTATTTGGCTTGAGAGAGTCTGGAGACGGTATTAGAGACTCTTAGCCAAAGAAAATTACATGCATGCATACACACTCCAAATGCCCAGGAGAAGAAGGAAACACTTCAGTTCAGGTAATCTATTTAGAAACAGCAATTCATCTCTCCATGCCTCCTTACACTACATTTTCAATTCAGCAATTTTATTGCTTTTAGTGTTTACCAACCTCAACATTTACAGCAGCCATTAAACACTCATGTTTAAGTGAGATGCTAATGCAGGGGGAATGTAGGGAAGAAAGATTATTCAAACCATGATTAACTGCTCGTGGCTCTCAGTTCCACTGCTGCACATTCAATGCCCGATTTATACATGGTTGCTTGGCGTGCACCAGAAATAGCTGATCTACAAGCCCTTGGAGGCTTTGCAGATCTGCCATTTTCAATGTGCGACACCCACGCGTGCCAAGATAACATTTGTTATCTTGGCACACAGAGAGACTATGTCTACATAGTCTCTCTGTGTATCAGAGGTGAGCTGTGGACAGTTCAGACACATGCCTAGCAATTATATTATCACGATTTCACGCTAATAGAAACTATCGCCTGCCTCTGTCTGGAAAGTTAGCATGCTAAAATATGAGTAATTGTTCTTGCATCAATGTAAAAAAATAATATTTTTTGCAATCTTTTTTGAAATGCCAATTAATTGATGATTGTCAATGGTAGGCACTAGGCAGGTTGCTTGAGTGAGTAGGCAGAGATGGTTATAATGAACATTATATGAAAGGTAGGGTTGAAAATGGGAGAAGTGCTATAACATAAAACATAACATTCTCTGTTTAACTAGGTAAGCCCTAATCCATACCTTGTCATACAAAGGTGGTGTGAAAATAAAGAAAATTGCCAATTTACAACACACTGCGATGCGTTATGACTGAGCGTGTAGGTCGGCTATTTGTGCTATTTTCAAAGATTTTAGAAAATGTGAGGCATTTCATTTCTTCAAATGTTTTGGGACACCAGGACACAGTCACACACAGTAGTGTGTGCAGATAAATGCAATACAGATAGCACGCACGCACGCACGCACGCACGCACGCACGTCTGTGAATATTTTCCCATCCGTCGCTTTTAACAGCAGCTGTCCTAGGGAAGAGGCAACCATTCATTTGTGGAGTGACTGGAACTTGAGCCAGAGGCATGGGCTGGACAGCGCTCCAGTGGCATGGCCCTGGGCCATCATTCCAGGAGAGAGAGAGGATGAGCTGTGGTCGCTCCCTGCCAGAGAAAACGCTCACAGGCCATGGCAGTGGTGGAAATATGTAACTACCGTAAGTACATTTACATAAGTACTGTACTTAAGTAGAATTTTGAGGTATTTGTACTTTACTTGAGTAATTCCAATGCTTTTACTTCTACTCCACTACAGCTCGGATCCAAATATTATGCTTTTAGCTGTAGCTTTTACTTAAGCATAAATGTGAATACTTTATCCACCACTGGTGAGTAATAGCATCTGGAAATGATGGTTCTAATATTGTGCGGATATCAGCACAAATCAATGGAAGCAAGCAAAACACCAAAACACATAGTTACCAAACGTTGCTCAAACCACACAAGAGATATTATGCCAAAATCCTCAAAAGCCTCAAACTGGGTTCTGATGAGAAAAACCACAGGCCAAACACGTTGGTATATTTAACTCTGGACTGACAACTCTGTGTGATTTGGTGTATCGCGTACGGTTTTCTTGCGAGTTTGTCCTTCTATGTATACGCCCGTGTGCTGGTCATAGGTCTTGGTCATGGTGCGTGCGTGCGTTTTGGGGTCGAGGGGTGAGCAGTGGTGGATAAAGTGAATGTTTATTTTTTCACTGTAAAAAGTGGTTAGCACAGAGAGAGTGTGAGAAAGTGGTGATGTGGAGCGTTATCCAGCGCTGATACGGCGCCCCTGGGACCCCCCTCTCCGCTGAGGTCATCCCCTCGCTCTCCAGCAGTCATACATCACACTGAATGACATCACCACTCACACTCTGCAAGATGATGTTGTCACGGGCAACGCAAACAGGAAAATGCATGCGTGTGCAACATGTGCAGAGATCAAATCACATTGATTATTTACGCCACGGTGTACGGGAATATGTACTGTAAAGCCCAAACCACACCAATGGGTCGAGACGCAGCAAAACGGTTTCAGCGTCCGTCCCAGCGGTGTGATATGTCCTGTTGCACGTCGGTGCATGGTGGATTGGTGGCACATGCAGACCAAAGTGATTCAATTGGTTCAATTGAATGGTTGCTTTGCTTGCAAACTATACATGCGTCTACATGCGTCTACTTGCAACCGTTTGGTTGCCAGGAGTTGCATGCCTACCCTGACACATTGGTGTCATGGTGTGGTTTGGACTTAACATGCAAAAAATAAAAAAATATCTAAAAAATAAACTTGTAATATGCAATATGTTAATTTTAATATATTCTGCATTTTCTGAACACCATTCAGCCGACTGATTTAATACTCACATGGAATTAAGTGAGGCACCATATTATTGACAAAGACCCGCAGCTTCAAACAGCATAGTCATGCATTAGAGAAAGATTACCCTACTAAGTTGCTGGTTATGATAATTACTGCTGCGTGTTTGTGCGCGCGTGCATGTGTGTGTGTGTGTGTGTGTGAGTGTGAGACACTGTGTGTGTGTGTGTGTGTGTGTGTGTGTTTCCCCGTGCGCCCACAGCCTTTCCTGTCCCGCTGTGCCAGTATTCAGGTTTGTGGGGCAGCTGTGCCAGCGGCAATCAGAGATCATTGTGTACACATGGAGCCGCCTCGGCTGCAATATAATGAGTGATATAATGTTCTTTTACTGTGCTGATAATAACTGTAATCCCCATCACCATTATGATGGATAACCTGTGATCCACACACACATCACCATACGATGGCTAACCTGTGAAGAACCACACACATTTCACTAAATGGGATTTTCTCTTTTTCTTTTCGTTTCGGGAGGTTTATACCTGGCCTCCAGTGGTGGAAAAAGTACTGAAATGTTTTACTTAAGTAACGCAATAATGAAATGTAGAAATACTCTGTTACAAGTAGAAATTTGGAATTCTAAATTGACTTGAGTAAAAGTACAAAAGTATTTGTATCAAAATGTACTTAAGTACCAAAAGTAGAAAGTACTTACTCATTATGCAGAATCTCCTATTTCAAGTTTTCAAATGTATAACATGTGAAAACATTTGAAAATAGCAGATCTGCAAGCTCACAATGCGTAGCGATGCAACACATTGTGGATTCTAGATGTAGTGGAGTAGAACTAGAAGTAAAAGTATTAGAAATTGGAAATACTCAAGTAATGTACAAATACCTCAAAATTGTACTTAAGTACAGTACTTAAGTAAATGTATTTAGTTACTTTCCACCACTGCTTGTGATCCACACTAAATGTTTTGTTTTCACACCTGGCCTCTGACTTGCTTCAAAATAGGTCATCCTGTAGAAGGGAAAAAACCCAAAATAGGGTGAAATGAAATGGGGCTCAGAGAGCTGTTATTGAAACGGTACGAAAGCCGTCAATTTGAGGCAATTTTCTTTTGTTTAAGAAAGAGGCTAAAGACTGCATGCCGAGTCAAGCAGGCTGCACGTTTGAGCACTGCACAGTAACATCCTCAGTGTTTACTTAACCATGAGCGACGAGCGCGTAGAAAGAAACGGACCCGTAATGGACCCCTAATTAAGCGAGCACATAATGTAAGCACAACACACCACACCGCGTACCCGAGATTCAAGAACACACCGAGACACCCACTTTGCCTTTCCTTCCAGACGGACAGGATGGCCGTGCAGCGCACATTACAATCACACCTGCACACACACTGTACAGTAGTAGTATACACACTACACACTCACAAACAACACACTCAGGAGGGAGTCGGAGGCACCTACTTTCCGCTCCCTGACATGAGTGAAGGATGGAAAATATGGACAGGAAAAGGGGGGGGGCTGAGGGTCTCTGAAGGTAGGTTTATGGTGTTGAAACAAGCATAAAAAGGGGGCCAGCATGTCTACCACCTCTTTGATAGGGGACACTATGGGCATGGTCGTATGGCCAGTGAAAGCAGATGGGAAGCAGGCTAGATGGACGGCAATGTTATGATTACTACTTCAATGCAAAGTATACGCCATTTGCGAGCCAACACAAACAGCGATGAATGATTATCTAACGTTCATCTTTCCATTGTTTCCCCGCAGGGCCGGATATATACCACTGGGCTACGGTGGGTATTGCAATGCAATTCAAGTGAGATTTGTGTTTAGTTATTGTATATTTAGTTTCATTAGTGTGATTTTGCCGCTCCCCCCAGGTGCATGTGTTTGGTCCGTCTGACAGGCATTAGTCTGACACCCTACCACTAACCCTAACCTAACCCTAACCTCACAGTGATGCCACGGGTGAGTTTTAACCGGCCACGAATGTCACACTGTTAGGACCAAAGTTTCCGGCCGAATCTTTGCGGGCAAAACGAATGCCGACGCGGCTTGCCACGCGGCCGTAAGGGCCCGGGGGGCCTAAGAAATTACCCTAGCCCAGGGGCCTCAACTCCTACAAATCCGCCACTGGCCCTGTAGGAATGTTATACAAAACAAGATATGTTTTTCATTTGAATTAAATCATTTGTTTTATTCCCAGTCAGTCCCTTTTTAGTTGAGATATGCAAGCACCACTTTACTTGATTACAACTCAAGACTGACAGCCCCATCAAGAGCAGAACACATTTGAGTGAAGTTATATGCTAATATCCTTCAGTCTGCGAAGCAGCGATGACAAACATGAAATGTCGTGGGACCCCATATATCATGTCAACATACTTTGGATCTCATACATAACTCTGTCTAGGCCATGTCCGTCCGGGTGGGGAATTCCAGTCTGTAATTGGAGCCAAATGTAGCAAAACATTGAGACCATAAGTCTCATTTCCAAACTGAGAAAAAAGGCTCACGCTGGCATATCAGTAGCGGGATGGACCTTCGCTAAACACGTCGTCTGTGTTCCAAGAGAGTCCCGGTGAAGCCTTACAGACCCAACGTGCCCATTTGAGGTGCATGATGTGTCTGTGTGAGGATTCCTGTGATGAAGCCAGTTCCTCTTTTGTCTGTGTGTGGAGAGCTACAGTGTTGCATCAGCATTACACTACCTGTATGGCCTGCAAGTAATCTGTCTTTATGTGTGGGAACCGACATTGATGGATCTCTCTGATTCTAGTCAATGGGGCTGTGTGGGTGTGTGTGTGTGTGTGTGTGTGTGTGTGTGTGTGTGTGTGTGTGTGTGTGTGTGCGCGTGTCGCTCTGGATTAAGAGCTAAAGAGCCTAATGCCTAAATTGTGTGTTAGGCTGCACAACAGTGACACTTGGTGGTGAAAAAACACCATTTCTGTGCTCGGACGGACCCAGCAAGCCAGCCAGCCAGGGACACACATTGCTGGGCAATGGAGTGGCTGCACCACTCAAAAAGAGAGACATAAGATTCAGATGCTGCGATTAAGATTAGGCAAATGAAACTGGAAAAATTGATGAGCGAGAGAAAACAAAATAAACGTAGAGAGATCGATGAAGGGAAATCCCATCTGGAATCCTCACATACATGTATTCAATAGTGCTCTTAGAGCTGAGAAAACGTGGTTCACTTAAAGGCCCGTGAAGATTTCTCGCTGTGGAAGACTCATGTTTCACCAGATGGTTGCAATACAACATATGCTGACCCATCCGTTTGGCAAAGCGTCAGTGAAATTCACCGATACGCTAAACTTGGCTGCGGTTTCTTCATCGCTGCCTTCGCCTTTCATGACCCTTTCTTTTCCCCCTTGGAAGGCATACCACGAGCACAAAAGACTTAATATCAAATGTATTTAACACGTTCGGACGGAATAAGTTTAGTCTAGATGTAATTCTAAAGACCCGTGGACGTTTCTATGCACACAAAGCTCCACGTTGTTGTTACACTGTTTCCTAGCAGAAAGACACCATCTACCAAACAGACCACTGTGTGTGTGTGTCTTATGTATATGGATTTATGCATCTTGCATAAGTGTTGACAATCCCAAATGTGCACTTTGAACCTTATCCGTCCCCCTGTTGGGATGTGGTCCCCGGCCTTGGGCCCTGTGCTGCCCGCCAGCATCACCACCCCTTTATATTCTTGGACATGGTGGGCTGACATCATTATACTGAACCACTTTTATTGCACCGACCACAACAACCCACTGCCTTGTTATCCAGTCAGCTTTGTGACATCAACACACTCCACTCTGCTGTTTGCTCTGATTCACTCACTAAACTAAACACTGCAATTGTGCCAAGCGAAACTACGTCACGCGCTGGATCTGGGCACCGAGGCTGCTCAAAAACAATGACTGCACTTCACAAACAATGACAATGTCTTGACCGACTTCAGACCAGACACAAGACTGACGCACGAGCACTTAAAGTCGGACTGCAATGGCTTTTTTCGGCCATTTTATTTTGAAGTTTCAGTCTGAAACGAAATTCAAGTGAGATTTGCGTTTAGTTATTGTATATTTAGTTTCATTAGTGCATGTGTTTGATCCGTCAACAGTCTGACAGGCATTAGTCTGACACCCTACCACCAACCCTAAGCTAACCCTAACCTCACAGGGTTTGTAGCAGCACTACTGTTTGTTTACAAGTGAGAGAGAAAAAAATACACAATAATACCCTAAATGTGTTGCATTGCGAATTTGCGATGCGTCGAACCTTTAGCCCAGATTAGGGTTCAAGAGGTTAATTTACCATTCCTCTATAATAGAGAAAACGTGCATCAATGGTCAAACTGATCTCATATTATGGAATGTATGTTAAATTTGTGAGCTACACTCCCAAACTAATGTGCGAACGAACGAACAGCTGGAAGTATGTATGAACCGCCAAGTAAACCGCCTTGCAGGGGAAGAGAAGGGGGTATATAATAATGCTGAGCTCATGAATGACAGCACTGGAAAAGCCACAGTGAGCTCGCAAACACGTCAGAGGCCGAGCTCCACTCCCACTCGCGACATGTGCAACGCCGCGACATCGTTACCGCTCAGTCAGCTGCGATTCACTGTACACAAAGACGCACGCTATAGCGCAGCACAACAACATGCACGTCATGGACCCATTTTGACACGCTCAGAGTTAAGTTAAACACCTTGGAATGTGTTGAGCAGCTAAGGACACGGGGACAGACAGACGGACGGATGGACGGACAGACACACCAGCTGCACTGGCCTCACAGATGATGGGATCACACATGTGGTAGAGATCCATGTGAATGTGTGAATATTGTGAAGGGTGGAGCTTTATGAGTTTAATCATTGCAAAGCCCCTTGACTGACACCTCTGCATCACACACACATGCACACGCTCTCTCTCTCTCTCTCTCTCTCTCTCTATGAGGGGACCCGGTGAGCTGTGACTTTTCCTTACACCGTCTGGTGGCAGCAGCGGTGAAGCAGATGTGATGGAGACTTTCTCATTTCCTGTTTAAATACATATACGCAAGCTACGCCATGTAACGCTTCACGCCGATGATGTCATCCTCCACCCGTTGCTGGTCTGGCATCATAGCTTTAAGTGGGTTTTAACTTTAAGTCCATTTTAAAGCCAGTACTTTTGCTCTTTTACTCAAGTAAGACTAAGAGTGTGTTAAATTCCGGACATGTACTAGTATTTCTACATTGCAGTATTGATACTTTTGACTTCAGTAAAAACTTTGAGTACTTTTTCCACCACTGCACGTCTGCACTGCTCTTTACCACGCAGCTGTTTTGATATGCCTGGCGTGCGTCTGTGTGACAGACAGTCAATATCAACCTGTGGACACACGCGCTACAGACTCAACGTGGAAGTTGCCGAGCCGTGATATGGGATGAGGAAAAAGAGGGGGAGATTGACAGACGAGAAAGCGTGGTTTGACAGCTGTAGCCCATCAGTGCTAAATTCCTATTGACAATCTGACAGACATCAAAGTCCAACCTGAGGTCGGTTCTCTTCCACCCCCACACTGTTTGTTTTGCTTCGTAGCATTTAGGTCAGTGCTTCTGAAATATCTTCACGTCAAGGTCTCACAATTGTATTTTGGTCAGCTGGACAAGCCCCATTTGAAAATGGTGGACCCCCAAAAAAGTGGTACATCGCTATTTTGAATAGCCGACGAATACAATTAGCTTTAACAATTCTTGCAACCCTTTTTTTTCACCCAGTGTCAATTGTCTAGTGTAATCCTGGGCGCCAAACTCCCTCTACCAAGCTGGAGAGCAACGGACTGACCTCCTGCCTCCTTTGATGCATGAGCCTCTTTCTTTTCACCTGACAGTTTCCCCGGTTGGACGTAGCGCGTGGAAGAAACACGTTATTCCAACCAGTTCCTTTCCCCTCCATCAGGCGCCCCGGCTGACCAGGGGGAGGCAGAGACCAGGATTACTGCATTTTTTTTGCGAGGTTACCTATACACTAGGGGACACGGGGAGAACATGCACAGTCCACACAGAAAGGCCCTTTGTTTTGCTTCGTAGCATTTCAGTTTTTTGTCCCTTTGTTATGTGCAAAGGAGTGTGTGATTGTAAGTATGTGCGTGTGTCTGCCCAGAGTGGACATTTGTGGGTGCGCCCTGATGGGAAAGCATAGTTGTGCAAGAGTACACACATGTATTATTGTGTGCTTCGTGTGTGTGTGTGTGTGTGTGTGAGCATTTCCCCCTGCTTATTGTCTCTAGTGTCGAACGCTAGTACAGTTGGCATTCACAATGACATTGTGCTCATGTCCATTCTTCACGCATCGCTCTGGGAAATCTGCCGGGGGACATTTTTGGCCCGAGCCGCCTCCCCTTCCTCTCATTTCTAACCCCCCCCCCCCCCCCCACCCCATCCGATCCCTTGTTCCTTGTCAGCTGGTGGGGTGGGGGGGGGGGGGCTCCAGATGT
>NC_137880.1:10860272-10982772 GCF_963924005.1 Protomyctophum bolini | reverse complement strand
GGGAGCAATAAGTGGGGAGTTATTTTGGAAGTCTGCAGGTTTCGCGAGGACTCCCTGAGGGCGTGAGAGAGATGGAAAGGAGGGAAAAAGTGCAAAAGTATGATAGAGGGGTAAGAAGAGGACAGTTATGGGTCCTGTCGCTCATGCCCCCTCAAGGTCCCTTAGAACCCACTCACTCACTGAGGGAACCATAGGCCCATATCTCCACACATGACAGTGGGCCAGTGTTGATTTTGACAGCAGATTTAGTTTTAGTCATGTCTTTTTGACTAAAATTCCATTCAGTTTTAGTCATATTTTAGTCATCTGAAATGTTTTAGTGTTAGTCTAGTTTTAGTCGACTAAAGAGGAAACATAACATTTTAAATCTAAACTCTGCTTTGGCAGTGGGAGGGATCTCCTCTCCTCTCTCTCTCTCTTTCTCTCTCTCAGTTTGGTCAATATAGGTCAATATGAAGACTAGGTTGGCTGGGACGGTTTTTGGCGCAAAGTAACCACAGTATACCGCTAATCAACTTACAAATTACATATATATGTATAACTAGCTCTCAATGATGACGTAAACATAAAATATACCGCTAATCAACTTACAAATTACATATACATACATATACATAGTATATGTATAACTAGCTCTCAATGATGACATAATAAATATGTGGATTAAAGGACCCAATGCCAGAGTGTAATTGGTTTTCGATGGTGACGTAATGACGATATGTTTTAGTGTCGGGAGGATTAAAGGTAATGCTCTTATGTATACATGTATGTAATCTGGCACCACTGCCGTATCAGGCACAAGTAGTCATTACGTAACATGCATAAAGTAGGTAGGTAGCAAATAGTTAAACCTAATCAACATTTCAAACGTTCCTTCACAGATAAACTGAGATTTGACAGTTTGTAGCGGTCGAAAGTACTTGCGCGCTCTGCTTGCGCACTAGTAGGCCATTTTTGGCCTACTAGTGTGCAACAAGCAAGTATGCACTCGACAGAGTGCAGTTCTAGTTTTTATTTAGTTTTATTGGATGATGTACGACGAATAGAGCGACCCTCACTTCACACAGGTGTGATGTTTTGTTATAGAGCGTCGCAGTCCCACCCCCTTTCAGGACGACGAGTGGCCCAGGAAATGAATCCCAATGCATTTTCCCCATAGGCTTTTATTAAAGTATTTATTTAAAGACGGTTACGCCGCTGACAAAGCCAACTCGGATCGTGACAAATCATGACAATGAACACAATGTTTTGGGCCGATCAAATAATTTATAAGAAGAAAAACAAAACAAATAGTGTTGTCTCCTGCCTTTATTTTCTTCTTTCTAATGATTTGATCGGCCCAAAATATTGTGTTCATTGTCACGATTTGTCACGATCCGAGTTGGCTTTGTCCGCGGCGTAACCGTCTTTAAGAAAAGCCTATGGGGAAAAATGCATTGGGATTCATTTCCTGGGCCACTCGTCGTTCTGAAAGGGGGTGGGACTGCGACAGTGACTGATGGTGACAGTGGTAGCAAATGGCCAAACAGAGACCAGGCATCCTTTCCATGAAGAATGTTTAGTACGCAGTACAGGAAACTCACAGTGCATTTGTTTATGTCTGGCAGAACTCGAGCCATGGGCGGATATAGGCTTCATTATCTTTAGCTTGTTTAGCGGATATATTACCGGATGTATGTAAATAATGCAGCTATAGTAGGCAACGGCTGAAGTGGGAGATCATGGATGGCACATGAACTGAGGAAACGCCATCTACTTCTCACTGGAGCCGATGCTGTGTAGTTCCCAACCAGTGGTCCTTGAGAAAGGGGTTCCAGGTGGTCCCCAGATAAATGATGGAGAGTTGGTAACCAAATAGATCCTTATTAGATCTTTAACTCTTGAGAACGTAGCCTACAGTGAAACCAAATGGAACCCGTAAACCGTAAAGGTCCATTTGGTTTCATTTCACGCTCTCAAGAGTTCAATTATTGTTAAACAACCGCATCACTTTGATTGACAAGAAGTCTACACAATTAGAGAATGTATAGACGAATTTTTATTTTGATCAACATTTGCCTGTTTGCCTCCTAATGGTACCACATCAATACAGCATGGAGTTGTATCCAAACACCAACAGAATACGCGACGTTTTGGGCCTGGTGGTCCGTGGCTCAAATGCCGAATAAATAATGGACCTCGATATGAAAAGGTTTTGAAAACCACTGCTGTAGATGAAAGTCTCGTTAGCATAAATGGAGCGGCATGCAGGCCGGTCGCTTTCCCTGAAAGGCATGTTTGTTTGTATCCCTTTGTCTAAACCATAGAGTCTAAAGAAGGAAGGTCTAAACCAACGTTTGCAACCGACCAACATCCTGTTTAGAGCTGGCCGTCACAACATTTAGAGAAGCAAACAGCGAGTGAAAGTTCACGTAAATACACTCACTGATGGAATTGGAAAAATGGCAAACACTGAAGCACTGCAGGATGTGCGACGTGCACAAAATACACACACACACACACACACACACACACACACACACACACACACACACACACACACACACACACACACACACACATACACACACAAGTACATTTGCACGTGCGCACAGAAAATGCGGTTGACATTCTCTGGTTGGAAAGCACATTTCCTGTATGAGGTCAGCATGACGTTTTCCCCCCCGGTTTAATGAATTAGCGAACGGGGATATTTATGCTACTTTCCCTGAATTCCCTCTGAACCCTCCTGTCCAATGAATCAGAGGTAATGACAGTAAGGTCATGTCCGCCTGTCAGATTTACATCAACCTCAGTCACGGCTAATGAAAGCCTACTGTACGCACACACAGACACGCACGCACACACACACACACACACACACACACACACACACCGTTAAAGTCCAGGCAAATGCGATGAATTAGTACATGCTCAACGTATGCATTAAGTACAGTAAATGATGAGTATTCAAAGCACGTTGCTTGCGTTGCATTGGTGTCTAGGCAACTATTGTTTTTTTTAAATATCTTTTATCCAACGATTTTGTAACCCCTTTTTCACCCTGTGTCAATTACCGAATGTTATCCTGGGACCTACACTCCCTCCGCCAGCCTGGGGAGAGCAACGGACTGACATAAGCATAGCCACTAATAGAGGCATCGCACCATCACTCCGTTCCGCCACGGAAGCACTTTTTCAGCATTAACCTGCATGTTGTGTTGCGAGCGTGGCCTCCGCACACACATTACACTAAATACTCTGATGAACACGGACAGACACATAAAGAGCTTTTACTGCAAGCCATCTGCTCCATAACGCGGCTCCACGCTGACAGGTAGAACACATCAAAGACTACCACGGCGGCACGGTACTATAGCTGGAGGCTGACCCCACCCCGTCATCTCTGCTGACGGAGCTTTGTCTGCCTGGCGTGGTGGACGGGTGGCGCCGGTCACCAGGGTCACATCATGCCAGCGTCGACAGGAGAGAACATGCTGCTTGCATGTGGGTGTACTACTGTATGGTAGAGGCTGGTGGCGGTGTGTGTGTGACTGACTGTGTGTGTGTGTGTGTGTGACTGTGACCCCAATGTGAACAATGCTCGGTTAAGGAGTTTCTCTCTTTTTTTTTTTAAGGGAAAACGAAAGGGTCTGGAGTCTGCACGTATACAGTACATGCATGCCATATCACATAACTACTATTATTGAATGCAGAGCAGACGTCTTCGGGGCAGAGGCCCCTCATTAGCATGCCAAAAGTCGGAAGCATAACGGAAAGGCACTGACGTTAAATATACGAGGATGGATTCATAGGCCCCTTTTCCACCGGGATCCAACCTTTTCTACCGGGATCCAACCTTTTATCCAACCTTTTCCACCGGGATCCATCCCATTCCGTTTTTTTTTTACCACGCCTAATTTTGACCTATTCATTGGAACTGGAACCAAAATATACTTTTTCTTGGGTACCAAATTAGGTTGGAAGATGCCGAGGTGATTATAAACCATCATACAAAGAACGGACCCAGATCTAGAACCAAAGTTCTTTGGGTGGAAAAGGCATCATATATAGCGAACCACCAGTCTGCGATATTTCATGTTGCACATGGTGTAGCTCCCTCTCCGTCAACTGTATACAGCTCCATATTCCTTTCAATTATCTCACACCTCTATGTCCGCTCACGCTCGCACATACAGTATACACTACAGACTACATGCACACGACAAACACCTCATCAAGACGGAATCAATGAGCAAAGAGTCTAAATGAGACATTCAGCGACTGATACTACAAATCACTGTTCTCTCTTCCCCTTAGTCTTGAGGGAGACGCTCGCCATGCAAGTTTAGTTTTTTACGTCACCATTTTACCTAAACTTTCAACATTTCTGAGATATCCTGTTTGTTCACGTTTTGGCCTTACTCAATAAACATGGTAGATATAAGTCACTGTATCCTTAAAAGCCCTCCTCAAGCTAAAAATGACATGAGAGACAAGCTCTCGTTGTAGATCGGCTATTTTTACCTAATCACTTACGACAAGTGGTTAAATTAACTTAACAAACAGTGAGTGTGTGTGTGTGTGTGTGTGTGTATCTCACGTCACGCGCACATCTGAAAATGTGTCTGTGCACTGTGTTGGCCCCTGTGTGAGTGTGTGTGTGTGTGCCGGCCTGTGTACAAGGCGAGCCTCTATGACTCCCGACTGAGATAAAGGTAGTCCACATCAGAGGTATGTGGGTCAAGGAGTGACTAGTGGAGCGGTCACTATAGCGTGTCCAGCGGTCCATGGAACGAACGAACAAACAGACAGACAGACAGACAGACAGACAGACAGACAGACAGACAGACAGACAGACAGACAGACAGACAGACAGACAGACAGACAGACAGACAGACCAGCCTGGCTGGTGACCATATAGACTATAGGACTGAATACTGATCACTGAGACTGGGGGTAACTAGACCACGCGCGCACGACACGCACGCACAACCTGTTAGAGAAGGCTGGGTAGGGAGAGAGAAAGAGAGAGAGAGAAAGAGAGAGAGCCGGGCTGTGCGTGTGTGTGTGTGTGCGCGCACGTGCATGCGTGCACACTTGGTTGGTGGGATGCTCGGAATGCTTACCAGAGAGACAATTGGAGAGTTTATTAAAAAATGAATCAAAACAATCAAGATGGTTCCAACGGCGCGTGTCCCACAGTCCCATCATGCAGACGGACTCACACCTGCTGCATTTCTATGCAGATCAAAGGACTTTTGACAGCTCATCCGTGGCCCGAAACAAGACCCAAAAGATTCACGAATTCATGAATTTTAAGCACGTGGCCGACGTTGGCGGGAACATTATATTTATAAGCAATTTATATGCAAATGTGTAACAAGTGGCTGCACACAGGGGGATTGGAAAAGAATTAGCACATGCTCATTGACTTGAACTGACCTGCTACACTAATATAGAGTCACTCTAATGAGCTAGCTCACTATCTCTCTCGCTCTCTCTCTCTCCCACACACACACACACACACACACACACACACACACGTGCTTGCTGTGCACAGTTACCAAATGCACACTGTTCATAAACAGACATGCACCTCTCTTTTGCACATGCATTATTCTTAGCTGAATGTCTGACGCTTATCATCTTCAGGTGTAATGGAAAAGAATGGTACCACTAGATGGCAGCAAAGTTCTGATCTCACACACACACACACACACACACACACACACACACACACACACACGCACACACAGAGAGAGAGAGAAAGAGAGAGGGCGAGAGAGAGAGTTTGGCAGGCATGCCAGGACGGGGAGTGAACGTGATGAAAGACCACAGTAAAAAGCAGACAAGCAGACTCGACCACAGAGCACGTAGGGCTGGAAGCAGAGACACAGCAGCACAACATGGCTCTCCTCGCTCACAGACCCACTACATACCACAATGTAAAAGTATACAGCTACAGAAAGGCAGAGGCCGTGCAGTGCACATACAGCACAGCCCCGGAGGAGCCAGGGGTTATTTTCGCTCATCAAGGCCAGTAGATGAGACCTAGTGGTTTTTGGAAAGGGGGGAGAGCGCTGTTGTTCTTCTCTCAAGTATAGCTCCTCCTAGTTTGGCGTGAGATGTATAATGAAGGACTACATGTTCCTTATTGGCATTATCACTAGCACTGCGGGCTATATGGGAGCTGCTTGTCTGCTGATTAAGAGAGACAGGCAGGCTGTGTGTGAAGCGGCACTCGGTTGAAGCCCGCCCGAGGGGCAGCATGAAGCGGTTGGCCTCACCCCATCACGCCATATGGCCTCTTATGTCTTCCATAATGGGAGAGATATAGAATGGAGTCGTCTCCGCTCTATAATGTAGAGACTAGTGTAGTGTTGGCACTAGGACGCAAGTGTTAAAGTAATGTCGGCAGGCTTCAATTTGTAGCACTCGGTCAGTGCAGAGAGTGGGCATAGGAGGTGTTTTGAAAGAATGGAATAATAAGTAACCGTTAAGTAAAAACCAGTATGATAATAATAACGCTACTAGACTAATGCTTTTTTTATTTATATTAAGGATAAAGGATAGATGGAGAGTAAAGCATCCCGTTGAGCTACTGTTAACCCTGATGACTCAACAGTATCGGCACCTAACATCAAAACTAGGTGCTTTCCTACAGTATGTGAGTGCATGCACTGCTTACTGCAATATAGAAATATACTCTGTTACAAGTAAAAGTCTGGAATTCAACATTTACTTCAGTGAAAGTGCAAAGGTTCCGGCATCAAAATGTACTTACAAAGTACCACAAGTAAAAGTACTCGATATGCAGGAACGTCCCGTTTCAAGATTTCACGTGTATTAAAAGATCTTTTGAAAATAGCAGATATACAAGCCCATAATGCATTGCATCGCGCCATATTGTGAGCTTGGCCCAGAAAATTAAGTGGTTATAATGTTTTGGAATAATAATCCAACTCTACAAAGTTACTAAAGTTGTAGCATAGAAGGCTGATCAAGACTCGTCTCTCTTTGTCTTTCCAAGGAAAAATAAAAGAAAATCTGTGCCAACTCCACCGTAGGATATTTTCTCCACGTCGTAACTATTTGGGACCTCACAGCTCCTCACACACCTCAAATCACAGGTTTGAGGTTGGTTCTCCAGGGGCAGAGTATAGGCTAGGCAAGAGCAGTGGAGCACCCACAGAGAGAGAGAGAGAGAGAGAGAGAGAGAGAGAGAGAGAGAGAGAGAGAGAGAGAGAAAGAAGAAGAGAGAGAGAGAGCAGATGATTGTCTGTGATTACTGCCCTGTGTTCTGCTCACCTCCATCTCCTCTGGGCTCATCTGCTCAGGCCTATGAGAGGGAGAGAGAGAGAGAGAGAGAGAGAGAGAGAGCTCTCAAGCATCTAGTGATTAAGTGGAGACAGATAGAGCAGAGAAGCTCACCAGGGAACGAAGGACACATCTCCGTCACCTTGACGTCGCCTGGAGGTTACAGTAAAGCCACACTTTAAAAACCCTGCGTGTTAATTACGGGCCCATTTTGGTTGCATTCGTACATACATCTCAAGGGGATACAGTCTCAGATGGATAAAAGAACACTCCGGATTTTGTACTGTGCAGACAGTGTGACGTGACAGACATGCAGTCATGTGAAGGAAGGGGTTTATTTATGGCGTCGAAAAAAATACATTAGGAAAAAAGGTCTCTGTGTGAGGGAGCCGTTAAATTGTCCTTTGAACTGTTGGAATGTTTCGGCGTGTGTGAGAGATATAGTGAGATAGGCTGGGATGGCGTGAGAGAGATAGTGAGAGAATCGGTGTGTGTGTGTGTGTGTGTGTGTGTGTGTGTGTGGTATGTGTGTGCATGACTGAGCAAGGTAAAAATAATGAAAGCATGGAGTCATCATCAGGGGCTCTAGCCAACCCACACCGAAACCCAGTCACATGCACCTTACCCCACACACACACACACACACACACACACACACCTAACTACAGCCAACGCAGCATTCCGAGACAGAGAGAGCGAGTGCCAAGCACTGTCCGTCCAATCAGCAGTGTTGGAAAGTAACTAAGTACATTTACTTAAGTACTGTACTTAAGTACAATTGAGATATTTGTACTTTCCTTGAGTATTTTCAATTTCCAATACTTTTACTTCTGCTCCACTACATTTATTTGAAAACTTTAGTTACTATAGTTCCTTTTGATACATTTTGATTAATTAAAAAACAGGCCTATATACATTTCGGCCATTTGAAAATAGCTGATCTACACGCATTGTGAGCTTGTAGATCTGCTATTTACAAAAGATTGTTATACATTTGAAAACTCGAAACGGGCCACTCTGCAGAGTCTGCACAATGAATACTTTTACTTTGATACTTAAGTAACAAACGTGAGTACTTTTTCCCCCACCACTGCCGATCAGTCAGTCACACTATAGTGTAGTCCTTCACCGTGTCCTTCCAATCACATTACCCCGTCATCAACGCTGATCTCTATCAGCTGATGGCCGAGGTAACAACAGATTGGTGTCATGAGACGCCCACCCGTTAACGCACCTTTCACTGCCCGTGGCAGGACACTGCACAGCGCTTCCACAGTCAAATACCCAGCGTCCATTTAAGATAGTGGTCCTTTTTTTTGTTTAGTTTAGTAGTTAGATTAGTTTTTGTCTTTTTGCCTTTATTGATAGTTACAAGTGAAGATAGACAGGAAAGAGGGAGAGAGAGAGGAGGAGAGACATGGGGTTCAGGTGGTCCCCAGCTAAATGATGGAGTTGGTCACCAAATGGACCCTTATCTTTAACTCTTGAGAGCGTAAGAGTTAAATATTGTGAAACATGTGCATTACTTAATTTACAAGAATTTCGGGAGCATCAATTGGTGTGCAGATTTTTTCATTTCTTCACCGACATCAATACAGCCTAGAATTGTGTGACAAAATATTATCCGACGACGACAAAATATTAAAAGTTTTGTGTCTGAGAGGCTAGATCTCATCAAAATGGTGGTCTGTGTGACTCAAATGCCCAACAAATAACGGACCTGGACATGAAAAGGGTTGAAAATTGTCCATTCAATTACCAGTAAGTCGGAAAATATTCCTTTGTGAGTTACACCTTTAAGGAACAACATAGTGACTCAGTGAAGCTTCGTGTGTGTGTGTGTGTGTGTGTGTGTGTGTGTGTGTGTGTGTGTGTGTGTGTGTGTGTGTGTGTACGATCTGGTGGCATTCTGTGCTCTCTCTGGTGGCCCCACAGTTGTCTTCCGCGAGGGTGTCAATCAAAGTGCTGCGGAATGAGTGGCAGCTGCCTGTGGCTCGTGGTTGTATATATGCAGGCTCATGTGTGTGTACATCTGCTGAATTAACCCAGCGCGTGCCCCCGGGGAAGCTTTATGATCCCCATCTAACCCCCACAGCCCGCCCCCCCCGCCCCCCACCCCCCACGCCTCTCTCTCTCTCTCTCTGTCACTCTCCCCCTCGGGGGTGTTTAGGTAGGGCGATATTGAGCTGCCAGGGCAGAGGGCTGCTGGTCCTGATTTGTGTGTGTGTGTGTGTGTGTGTGTGTGTGTGTGTGTGTGTGTCTCATGTCCCTGGGGATTGGAGCCCAGCCAGCCATGTGTAATTAAAAGAGCATAAAGACAGATATCAAGCCCCTTTCCCGCTCCTCTCTGGGTGTCTGACAGATTATTCGTCTGGATGTCCTAGAGACCGTCATGCTCCTGGGACATCTTTTATTTATTAGAAAGAAATGTTCCATATCTTAGATTTGGATATCAATTGTTTAATTGTACGAAGCCAAGCTATGGGCAAAACAATATCTACCGCATAGCATTCCCAATTGGATTCACGATGCATTGTGTTGAAGGATATCTCACCGGAAATGTGACTACTACCTGGGAAAAGGTCCAAATTGATAGTTTTTGAATTGAATAGTATAAAATGAAGGATGCCCCATCGGGTAAAGTCAAACAATTTGCTCATCGTTCTGCATTTCAGTGCATAATGTGGCAGAGACGCTGATGATGCACTGCATGACTCACTTGCAAAGGAAGAGTCCTTTCATCTCCAACTGGCTCCCTCCATTAGTCTCTGCATGAGAGTGGGAGACGCTCGGAGCTTTATGCACGGCACATTCATATCAGTCCGATGAGATGAGGGTTCAAAAAAGCAATTCTCACCACCTACTCAGTGGCTGCGCTCCACTCACAAACCCCATTATCTACACCCACCGTTTGGCGTGGCTCGCCTGCTGCAACGTCAGACTGATCAACACTTCCAGACAGTGACTTTCTCTGCAGCCGCCAGAGGAACGAGGCAGAGACCAGACTGCTGAGACAGTTGTTGCCCCGTTGCATGACGGGCGGTGTTGCCGATCGGGTGCATATGTTTGGTCCGATGTACGAACAGTCCTACCGCCATGAGTCTGACACCCTGCCCAAAACCTAACCTCACAGGAAGCAACGGGTTCGTTTTAACCTGCCACGGGTTCGTTTTAACCTGCCACGCGTTAGTTGTAACCTGGCACGCATGTCGGGAGCCACGCGTTAGTTTTAACCTGCCATGGGTTAGTTTGAACCTGCCATGGGTTAGTTTTAAGTAACCTAGACTGGGGTCCACCTATGCTTTCTATGGCATAGGCAGCTCCCGGCAGGATCCGCCGGGAGAATCTAGATGGGACTAATTAATTACAGTGACAGAGAGAGAGAGGAGTGTGTATGATTGTGTACAGGTGTGCGTGCGTGTTTCAATTTAACAAAGGTGCAGACGATCAGAAATCAGCAGAGTGATCAACGTTTAGGCTACCCTATGCTGAATTGAAGTGGACTCGGTCCCAGACTTATTTTTTCTCCCTGGAAAAAAAAAACGCCTGGGTTTCCGAGGCTAGTTTTAACCAGAGTAATCTAGTAAGAGAGTGGCGACACGCTTTGATCTCGCCGCAAAGCGGGGCCCTATGGGCGATAGTTCCAAACATTGGAACTATCCCATAGAGATAGAATGAGCACTTCGGCATTCCATTGTTACAAACAATGGGAGTCAACGCTAGTGTTGCCACTCTCTGTTAGCATCTTGCCGATCTACCATCTCACATCACGTTGCGTCCGTGACACGTCAAGACACCATCATCATGCAATGAAATATGAATAAGGCTCCTCAAGACACGGTTCATCTACTAATGAATGCTGACTCCGCCGTAGACGGTCGCGCAGAGCGCGGCCTCCGCAACACGTACGTGAACTCTCCGTAGCCTGGAGGCTGTTCTCTGTGAGGGGACTTTACAATCTGGAGAGAAAAAAAGTACACTGTATTGAATAACTGCAGCGCACCACAGTTAATGGCGTGTTCTACATTCTGCAGACAAATCACCACCGCAAGCTTCGCAAATCCCAGGGCCTGGAGAGCACTCTTGGTTCATGCTGCAGATGACTGTTGCCGAGGTCCAGTCTGCTGTGACGGACATTTTGTTTTCCGTCAATGGACTGTGACGAAGCCAAATGGGTAGAACTAACCGTTAAACGACTCCAAAGGTCACTGGATATTACACCATTTTTATATGATTTCTGAAGTCAATAAAAATGTAGTTGTTCTAAATTTCATGCCCATAGCGTGGTTGAAACTAGAGTTGAAATGGGAACCCAGAACATAAAAGGCAGCCAGGCTGAATGGGCCTCCCCAACACACATCACCTGATCTATTGCACAGAAAAGTCCTGTTCATTTATCCATTTGTAACTACATTTGTACACTCCCAGAGTTAAATTGTGACTTAACAGTATAGTCACTGACCTGACACATTCAGTACTTTTCCAAATGAAGATACAGTACAAGTATACCTAGATAAATGTGCTTGTACTGTACATATATTAAAGTCTCCATATAGGCTGTTGATCAAGATATGCAAGTATAGTCAATCATTTTTGAGGGGCGCTAGCCCCTCCTATACACAGGTTTAATGTTTGTCTTCAGTTCAAAGTTTGTTTAGTAAATGACAATAAAGGGAAAATGTATAATGTTTCGTTTACGTAATATTGTCTTTTTTGTTTTTCAAACCTAATCGAAGGATATCAACCCAAGCATGTGTAATCAATGTATATTTATGCTTGTAAATGTGATTTGCCATTTAAAATCATCAATATTTACTGCCTGTGATGATAACAGAGGCAGCTTTTCATGGCACTGGAGCAATGCCCTTGAGGCTACATCTGGGGGTGGGTGTGTGTGTGTCATATATCACTGCAAGTACAGAAGATTGTGTGCATGCATCCATATACACTCATAAGCACACACACACACACATAATGTGCGCGCACACACACACACACACACACACACACACACACAGACACACACACACACGCGCGCGCGCAGAAGCCTCAGCTGCATCCGTGATAGACCCACCGGGTCACAGACCCCATTACCTAGACAGGTTCCAATCTTGTCCAATTCCAAGCGGCGAGGGGCCACAGACAATGCACTGAGCTTACACTCACAAAACACTGGCACACATTTAAGATTTGTAAAACGCAGGAGTGACTCGAGACCCATGAAAGGCCCACAGGCAGAGAGTGAGATATCGGGAGTGACTCGAGACCCATGAAAGGCCCACAGGCAGAGAGTGAGATATCCGGGCCTAGATTTGAGCTGATAGGATGAGATTGGTGAACACGTTTGTCATTTACTCGCACGTACGCACACACACACACACACACACACACACACACACACACACACACACTCAGAGAATGTGCTTTTACACAAAGCATTTTGTTCAGATATCCAAAGACGCACGTACACAATGTGCATTCTCATCATCACACACACTCCTTTGGATATCACGCGCGCACGCACACACTCACGCACGCACACACACACACACTTTTTGTTTATCTGAATTTTAGCATTTTCACATGCTGCCCGTACAGGCTGCTCCTTTATGAAACACAGATGCCGAGGCTCCCCTCCTCTCTCCTCTCTCTCCCCATCCCCGGTTCTCCTTGGCTGCCTCTAATAATTACAGATGGAGGGATAATCCAGGGGGAGCAGCAGAGGGCAGGAGGAGCACTGGAGGAGGATAAGGAGCCAGAGACGTATGGTCACAGAGTAGACGTATAGTCACAGCCAGAATAGACGTATAGTCACAGAGTAGACGTATAGTCACAACCAGAGTAGATGTATAGTCACAGAGTAGACAGACATATGGTCACAACCAGAGTTGCTGCATGGGAATCTGACGAGTTGCCGACTTGGAATTGGGAAGTAGCGAACTCATTGATACTTGGCGGGAGGCGTCGGAGTAGCACACACATACACAGCCCCTCCCCCACCCACCCCCCCCCCCCCACACACACACACACACCACACACACACACACACACACACACACACACACACTTCAAAAGTGATTGATGGCCATGTCCTAAGACACGATAGAACAGAAATGGAGGCCCAAGGGCCTCATGTAATGCCAGAGTCAGAGTTGGCTTATTCAGACAGAGAGGGGGAGGGAGGGGGGGTTTGAGCGATGGGATTCATTGCGTCAGCCCACACGGCCCCCTCCCCCTCCCCCTCTTCTTGACTCTACTCTGTGGAGATGACACCCCGTGCGTGAGCAGGCCAGACGTACACACCGACATGTAAGGTAAGCCCTCTCTGCGCACACGTAACGGTTAAAATCCTCCTGTTATTTTACCCCCATTCTGACCTGAGATCAGATTCTAAAAATGTCTTCTGCGTCCTGACAGTTTTCTATGTCAGTCGTTCTTCGACTTTAAAAAAATAGCAGATCTACAAGCTTGTAGCGCGCCACTCGGTGGCGCGCTACGAGCTTGTAGATCTGCTATTTTTCAATAGCTAAAGCATAACATAATGCTAACATCAAAAGGGATTCCCGCCCCAAAATGGGTTAACTCTGAGAGTGTACAAACGTAACCCGAAGGATATACATACAGTACATACATGTACATGAACATCTTGAAGTGTATACTTTGCTTCATATTTCAGCATGATCTTTGAATTTTACTTTTTTACCCCCCAATCCCTGAGGTCTTTCCTGTTTTTCCCCCGAGCCTATAATTGATGAGAAATAACGGATCCGTGTGCCGGGGCTTTTTTTTGCCGTGTTTTCTATTGGCGGCGGCGTTCCATGCACGAAGCCCCCGGAGCGGCTCAGCGGCCCAGAAATTCCAATTAATAAAGATTAGCTGTCTTTCTCGCAGACCTCATTCCCCTTCTTAACCCATTTTGGACTGATGTCGATAAAGAAAAAGGCTTCTAAATCCTAATAGTTTTCTGAAAAACCCATCTTTCTATATGTCGGTGGTGCTCAACCTTTTTCATGTCAAGGACCCCCAGAATTATCTCTATTGGGCCACGGAACCCCATCTCAAAATATGTAGTTCCAGGGACCCCCCCCAGAAGCCAATATTTTAGTTAAAAATGTTCGCTCTGAAATATATATTAAAAGATTTGCACCACATTTTCACGACATTTCAAAAATAGCAGACCTACAAGCTCATAGCGCGCCACTGAGTGGCGCGCTATGAGCTTGTAGATCTGCTATTTTTCAATAGCTAAAGTATAGCGTAACGCTTAAAACACCAAAAGGGGGTTCCCGCCCAAAATGGGTTAATTAAAAGGAGAAGCTATAAAAAAGTAAATAAATAAAGAACTCGTCATGGCCGCGAGTATATCCCAAAAAAATAACCTCCGGAATTCTGATACAAAGCACATCCTCTCGCTCGCTATAGCTAGCTCAGATGAAAGGCCGGGGCTCCATGCATATTTAATGCCAATGGGAAACAGCTTAAAGATTGCCTTCTTTAAACTGGGAGCACTGGGAACGCCGAGGATACTCTCTTACACGGTATATGACTGTGATCCCGAGGCTGTGAGGGAGTGTGTGGGGCGTGTGCAGCGTTGCTTCGTTACTGGCGGTGGTTTGTCGGAATTACTTTGTGTGTGTGTGTGTGTGTGTGTGTGTGTGTGTGACTGTGTGTGTGTGTGTGTGTGTGTGTGTGTGTGTGTGTGTGTGTGACTGTGTGTGTGTGTATTTCTCCCCGCTGTGCCGTGCCCTCCCGCTGGGATCCGGGGTCCTGCTGTGCAATCATGCCAGAAGCCCAACCCAACCCCTATGGCCACACACAGACACAGACACACACACACACACACACACACACTTAAGTGCATACTGTACATACGTATTATTATGTACATACAGTACATGCACAGCGCATAGTGGGTGGAATACTGTGGCAACTTATTCCACTTATTCCTATTACAGTATATGGAAGAGAGAAAAGAAAGGGAATGACAGACAGACAGACAGACAGAGAAGGGGAATTGAGGGGAACTGTCAGGCACCACTGTCTGTGCATTCTCCTAAGGGATTACGTCACAGTGAGATAAGCTATTTATTCACTGTTTATTCCAACTGCATTTTCCGGGGGTGTCTCTGAATGAAGCAGTGGTTTTCAACCATTTTCAAAATAAAGGGTCCATCATTTATTGGGCATTTTGAACCACGGACCACCGTTTGATGACATTTCGCCTCTCAGACCCAACACTGAAGAATGTTTTGTTGTCGTTGGGTGATATTTTGTCCACAATTCCATGCTGTATGCCTATTGGTGTTATTATAGAAGAGTTAGCAGGTGTTGATCAAAATAACAATTCTTCTACATTCTCTAATTGTGTACAGTTCTTGTAAGTTAAGTAAAGCAGATGTTTAACAATACTTTAACTCCTGAGAGCATAAAATGAAATGAAATGGACCCGTACAGGTCCATTTGGTTTCATTATATGCTCTCAGTAGTTACAGATCTAGAAGGGTCCATTTGGTTACCAACTCTCCATCATTTACCTGAGGACCACTGGTTGAAAACCACTGCACTAAAGCCATACCCTCACTATTAACACTTCGTTGTGCCCAAAACGTCCACAGACGTCCTAGGAATTGCCGCATGTAGTGCCCTGTCTGTCGACGTCTTGGATTTTTTTTTCTTTAGAAATGTCAAAAAGTGGGTCTAAAAGTGTGCACCCTGGGTCGCCATTTTGAAAGAATGAAAGGGCACATATTGTGTTAAACACATTCAATTGGCCTCTGCGATATGAACAGTCCAGTCGGTGATGTGTCGCTTGTCATAGAGACGCAATCAGTCGACCTCGACATTTTAACGATACATGCAATATGGAAATGGGAAAATAAATCCCAGCTCAGTTACGGCATTTCATAACTCAAATGGGCCCTATTCCTGTCCTCTTGTAAAATGTGTATCCATATATGTGTCTTATATAATAAGGCAAGTTCCAGGTTCCGTCCTGACCGCCTGTGGTCTTTAGTGTCTCTGTTGTTCACCCACACACTCACATTTTACATCAATCAATTCCTTGAATTAGCCATTGATTATGTTCTGGGCTCTGGCCCATCATCTAATGGCTCGCAAAAAACATCGGCCCCGAGGCCCGGCGCACTTTCCGACCCCGATCTAGGGGTCATGCGAATCCCATCCTGATCTGATCTGCCCTCAAATGCATTTCTTTAATCTTAGATACCAAAGTCCAAATTAAGGTCTTTCCTCTCATTTAAGGATATGGAATGCTGTTTTACTTCACTTCCTCCTTTATTGATTACTGTAATTCCCTTTACATTGGAGACAGTCAATCATCTCCATCTCGGCTGCATTTAGTCCAAGATGCAGCTGCTATACAGTAGGCTCCTAACTGGCCCGTCTTCACTGACTGGACGGTTCGATAGAATATAGTTTACAGTCGTATTATTTGCTTTTAAAGCATTGCATGGTTTGACTTCATTATAATCTCTGAGCTCCTCTGAGTCCACATTATATAATCTCTGAGCTCCTCTGAGTCCACATTATATAATCTCTGAGCTCCTCTGCCACAATCATTTAGTCTATTCCATGGTCAGTGGTAACCTGACTCCGCCAGATTGCGGCAGTATTGAGTTCACACGTTCCCTCCGTCCTACCTGCATCATTCTGGTCTCTCTCAAGCAGAAACGAACCCGAAGCAGCGGGACAAAAATCTGATACCTCCATAATAATTGTGAGTTGTAGTCTTGTTAGGTTGTGTTTACATGATCGCTGTGGCACAGCTTCAATATGTCATCAGTCTGGCGTTGATCCCGCCTCTAGCGGCCGCATATCGCTCCGACCAGCACTGGTACAGTACATCGTCTCTGCCCGAGAGAGACCAGATGGAAGCAGGAGAAGGAACTTGAGTAAAAGTACAAAAGTAGGTATCAAATTGCACTTAAAGTAGCTATAAGTAATATTATGTCAACATTTTAATTCCTTTTTTCTTCCATACAGCCAGAAATGGGTAAAACGCTCCCAATGTTTTGGTCTCTGTGATACATCTATAGGGGCAGATCTACAAGCTCACAATGCGTCGCATCATGCCTGATTGTGCGCTTGTAGATCGGATATTTTCAAATGGCCAAAAATGTGTATAGGGCTGAAATGGTTAGTGAACGTTTTGTAATAACAATCAAAACTACAAAGTCGTAACTAGTAACTATAAAGTTGTCAAATAATTGGAGCAAAAGTACAATATTTGCCTCTGAAATAGTAGTGGAGTAGTACAGTAAAAGAGAGAGAAATCAAACCCCCTAATGCTAGTCATATGTTGAGTTCATCTTGTGTATCGTGTTTTTATGTCTTTATTTCACATTATTGAATTATTTTAAGCGTTTGTTTTTAACTGTTCCAAGTTTTACTGATTCAACTTGTATTTGTCGCGCAGGAGTTTTGCCCAGCCTTATTCTTAAACCTGTAACAACACTGACACACGTGACCCAGATGTGTTGGTTTTAACCCATTCTGACCTGAGATCAGATTCATAACGAGGTTTCCACTGGACACACACTGGTCTGATGAACCCATTCTGACCTGAGATCAGATTCTAAAAATGTCAGTCGTTCTTCGATTTAAAAAAAAATAGCAGACCTACAAGCTCGTATCGCGCCACTCGGTGGCGCGATATGAGCTTGTAGATCTGCTATTTTTCAATAGGTAAAGCATAACATGATGCTAACACCAAAATGGGTGCCCGGTCAGAATGGGTTAAAGCAGCTTTTTGCATGTCCACTGGAAAGGAAAAAAAGAAAACGTGTGGCTCATTTGAACGCGCTTATAAATCTGGTTAGAAGGCCTTTGAGTCTTTGAAGTTGCATTGTATGGTATTTTTCTTTATTGATCTCCAATTATTTCTGGCCCCTCCCTATTGGCTGTTATATATCTAGGCCTCGGGTTAATTTCCCTCCGATGGTCTCATGTTCTGAAGGGAAAGCCAAACAGCCAGAGTTAAAAGAAGCCAGAAGTGCTTACGCCTGGGAACGGGGGGGGGGGCAGGATTACTGTGACCAACAAAGTAGGGAACCAGTGATAGTTCATTACAGATGTTCCAAACTGATTATACATCAGTCTTCTCTTAGTCTTAATCTTTTCTCATAGTGTTCCCCCTCCCCCTAATAAAAGTAGTTTTTATTTGTTGTTTTCCCACATTTTTAGGTGAAAAGCGCTATGAATTAGAGATATTATTATTATTATTAAAAAGATGAGATGTACAGTGAAATCCTCAGTGTTCATTTGGCTCGGAAAGTGCATCCATAACTTTTGACTACAAAGGGTAACTCACAACTTTACAAAACCTTTGAAGTTAGGTTTTTCTAATTTTAGGTTTGTCCCTGGTGGGGGAGTAAGAATAAGAAATAGCCGATCCACAAGCTCACGACTCATAACGATGCGACGCATAGTGACCTTAGAGATCTGCTATATCTGCACTATAAGTATACTGAGTTCTGAGTTCTGGCTTCCCAGAACTCAGGGTTAATACCACCTCCTGTCCTGAGCAGAGCCCAAATTAAAGTTCAAAGTCTAATGAAAGCGAGCCGTAGCGTATGGGAACTAATCCAGAACCCACAGCACTGCATGGTTCGCTTAGTTCATTCATTGCTTCTCAAAGTGGGACCCCCAGGGATCCTTGTAAGAATAATCAAAATCTACAAAGTAACTACTAAAGTAAAGTTTTCATATAATTGTACTTGCAGTGAAGTAAAAGTACAACAATTGCCTCTGAGATGTAGTGGAGTAGAAGTAAAAAATATTGAAAACTGGAAATACTCAAGTAAAAGCACAAAGTTGTACAGTACTAAATGTACTTGGCTACTTTGGGGTATCTCTCCTTCTGCCAGTGACCTTCGCACTACTGTACGGTACAGTGTGTCCTCACATTGTTTCTCTTTCTGTCCTCCATTCTGCACATTTGTCCTCTCTCTCTCTCTCTCTCTCTATCTCTCTCTCTCCACCTGACAAAACCTGTTGCCATGACGACGCAGGAAGCAGCTTCTCCAAAATATGAGTGTGTGTGTGTGTGTGTGTGTGTGTGTGTGTGCGCGCGTGCGTGGGTGTGTGTGTGTGTGTGAGTGTGGATTTGATATCGTTTTTGCCCCGGTTGTGTGTGACCACACATCGTGCTCCCCCCAAAGTCTTCATTTGAAACAGACTGAAATGTGCACACATCCACATCCGGAGTTCCGGACAAAGAATCCATGAATGTAAATATATTTCTGTCTCCCGTCACGTATCGTTGGTACACTAGATGTTACTGTACGTCAGTCCAAACAATAATGCGTTCCGAGTATTAGAAGCAGATGGAACCTTCTGCATGTTTTCAGGCCACGGCTGGACCTGCAGAACCATGGCTCGCTCCTGTGGCCGTGCAGGGGGCAACAGGGCTATAGCTACTTATAGAAGAACATCTGGCTCTGTGTGTGTGTGTGTGTGTGTGTGCTAGTACTTAGTTGACATTGTTTGATGCCGCTCTTTCCCTATACCCCCTCTACAACACAACTCATTGCGATGCTTCGGGAGCTTGCCGGCAAATGTTCCCGCAGAATACGGACGCTATGGTTCGAGGGGTCAATACTCAGGATTTTGCCAGGTTTAACTGTTGGATTCGCTGTCCAATCTCCGAGAGCGAATGGCAATCTCACTCCAGGTCCCTGAGAGACAAAGAGTAACAAGCGAACGCTCTGCTCGGCAGAGAAAAACAGCGGTGATGAAAACAACCTGAACCTTCACTGGATTTGGACCGGGACAAACAACGTCACTGCTCTGTGCCCATGGCCTAAGGCTGGGTGGGACTTAGTCACACATGCAAACCAGGGGAGGGAAGGGCTCTATGAGCTAGTAACCCCTGCTCATTTTGTTAGAAGACAGAGTACAGCAACTGGCCTGGTGTACAAGAGATACACTATACACCTCATTGATAACCATGTGCCTGTCTAACTACTTCAAAAACGTTAATCAAGTCCACTATCACAACACCGGAGGGAGCTCCCCAAATCACGTTGTGAATCCCTACTCTCTACTGCTCTAAAATAGCACTTACAGGTGGCTGCAATTCAGAATTGGTCCCCCGTCCCGTCACGTCACCCAAAAGAATAAGTTAATAAAATATTAAATCAATCAACACCACCAGAGTTGATTGCGAATCCAACCCTGACAGAAGTGCATGCAGTGTCTTCACAGAGATGAGCTCACCGCTAGAAGGACTTAGCTCTGCTTCAGCCTCAAAGCAGGCCATCTTCCATTGAATAAGAACTAAAATAGACTGCTTCCACAGTCACACAGCACATCCCCATTCACCAGAGGACTGGAGGATTGTACCGAGACCCAATTCCCTCCCCGAATTGCATCAACTCCGTGTTAATTATTCAAAAATAGAAACTCGTTAACACAGTCAATATTATGACCTAATTCCATCGGCTGGGAGCATGCATGTCTGTGCCAGCCAACGGCTGACACATAAAGGGAGAAGTGGGGCATTCTATCTAAAGGTTTACTGTACAAAAAAACCTCATGGGCAAAGGATATTTAAAGACACAGCAGGCACGCTGCAACATTTACTGTATCTCTGCTCTTCAAAAATCATCCTCACCACGTAACATTCTGAGATGATAATAAAATGACTGAGTTCAGTCATTTCAGTGGGAAATTTCAGCAGCAAAGATTCGAGTATAAGACTTTGGGCTCTGAGAGAATATATATATACTCAAAGATTTGCGCCACATTTTCACGATTATTTCAAAAAAGCAGACCGACAAGCTCGTAGATCTGCTATTTTTCAATGGCTAAAGTATAACAATGCTTAAAGCACCAAAAAGAGGTCCCCACCCCAAAATGGGTTACGCTCACTTTCCCACTCACTTTGTGCACGTGCTCTTTGGACCACCACCGGAGGCCTGGCCTCTTCGATGTGGGAACTCAGACGAGGGTAATGGCTGCACGACACCGAGCCGGATATGTGTGACCAATGATATACACCAAAGAAGAAACGTGCCTCATCTGTGGACAGGACCGTCAGAACGCGAGGAACCAGCAGACACACAGTGAAGTTGTGATCTGGGCATGTACAAATGTATTTTTTTAATAAAATAATTTATAGAAAAAACAGCCTGTTTTAAATGACCACCCCGGGGTTTTACTGTGGATGGATATGCTCATCTGCATGAGTCAGATATGCATTCACGATAGATAGATAGATAGATAGAAAGAGAGAGAGAGGCAAAGAGAAGATGTCTGCAGATGTGTGCGTGTGTGTGTGTGTGTGTGACTGTGTGTGTGTGTGTGTGTGTGTGTGTGTGCGCGCGTGTGCGTGTGTGTGTGTGTGTGTGTGTGGGTCCGTGTGTGTGTGTGTGTGTCCGTGTGTGTGTCCGTGCGTGTGTGTGTGTGTGTGTGTGTGTGTGTGTGTGTGTGTGTGTGTGTGTGTGTGTGTGTGCGTGCGTGCGTGCGTGCGTGCGTGCGTGTGTGTGTGTGTTTGCGTGTGTGTGTGTGTGTGTGTGTGTGTGTGTGTGTGTGTGACTGTGTGTGTGTGTGTGTGTGTGTGTCCGTGCGTGTGTCTGTGTGTGTGTGTGTGTGTGTGTTTGCGTGTGTGTGTGTGTGTGTGTGTGTGTGTGTGTGTGTGTGACTGTGTGTGTGTGTGTGTGTGTGTCCGTGCGTGTGTCCGTGCGTGCGTGTGTGTGTGTGTTTGCGTGTGTGTGTGTGTGTGTGTGTGTGTGTGTGTGTGTGTGTGTGTGACTGTGTGTGTGTGTGTGTGTGTGTGTGTGTGTGTGTGTGTGTGTGTGTGTGTGTGTGTGTGTGTGTGTGTGTGTGTGTGTGTGTGGACTGGAGCCAGTATTGAGAAGCTGTGTGTAGAGCCAATCCCACTGCAGAGCCATGCTGGGTGCACTGCATTGATCTGCCCCACCACAGAGATAATGATGACTTTATCTGTGATCTCTCTCTCCCTCTCCCCCCAACCACCTCTCTCTCTCTCTCTCTGGTTTGTCACCCAGGTCTCCACACTGTATTTTATATTCCCTCTACAGTATATTCTCTAGGATGAGATTTTCAGACCGAGTTGCCACAATCTTTCCATGTATATATATACTGTACAGTGCATTTCTTACATGGACCACACGCACTGCCACACACGCACGGAACGCACGCACGCACGCACGCACGCACGCTCGCACGCCTCTATGTCAGTCTTATCTCTATTCTGGGAATGCATGGAAATACAGCATGAGTGTGCAGAGTTTAGGAATAGGTATACAGTATAGGAACACCAGGACTGTAGCTCGTTAGACAATGACAGAGAGAGAGAAAGAAAAACCCACAAGAGGCCAATTGTTAAGAAAAATGTGTCTTGCTTAATGTGCCACACTAGAATATATTCTAATGGTCTTCTCTTTTCAACACTCTGGTTAACACCCTATGCTTCTCAGCAGGTTTCTGGACCACAGGACCACACAGCTTTCTTGTCAGCACGAGGCAAACTATATGGCACACAGCCATATAAGTGCTCTGTGCTCATAGAGAGTTAAAATTAGCAAGCAAACGTTTCAGTCCTGGGACCTTCAGCGTCAGTGCTATAAGGGTGGATCGCAGACAAACAAGTTGCTCTTATATAGAGCTCTGAATCAGCTCAGCTCAGGTGCTGGGAATTACTACTTAATGTCATCACCATGGCATGGTGGGGCGTGGACATTACAGAAAGACAAATCTGAAACAAAGGATAAAGAAAGGCCAATGGGTCTCGGTGGGTGAGTGAGAGATCTTGAGAAGTTGAACCCGGAAGTCGCGCAAGACTCCCGTGAGTTGGGACACAGACCTCGTATAAACAATATTAATACGGCCAGACATTTGGGGCAAATACCACTGTGGACTGCTGGCAGAGATGCCAAGGATCATATTGACGGAATATTTCATTTTGGAGCGGATTTAATAGGCGGATTAATGACCCAGATGCTGCAATAATGATAAGCCGGGGCTAGCGGGGACTATAGAGGGGAAACCACAAAACAGTGACCAGTGTGGAAAAATAACACCTGGACTAGTCAAGATGGTACATGACAACAACATCAGAAGGTGAGAAAACGATTTTGACTCCTTTAAATAGATCGGGCGGTCAATCAATGAAGCGCAGCTTGACACCTGCAGCATTGATTGCCTACACCTGGCCTACAGGGCAGCCCTCTGTGGAGTAGTCTATAGACAGCCAGTAGTTCCACAGATGTGACGGTGAAGTTCAACAGTTTATT
This sequence comes from Protomyctophum bolini, assembly GCF_963924005.1. Lineage (NCBI taxonomy): Eukaryota > Metazoa > Chordata > Actinopteri > Myctophiformes > Myctophidae > Protomyctophum > Protomyctophum bolini. Next base: position 10,959,196 of record NC_137880.1, on the reverse strand, counting down.
GCCATTTCAACAGATTTGATGAAAATGTCCAAATCTCTAATTAGGAGGAAAGTGACAGGCTATGCAGGTGAATAAATTAAAATGCCTTCCTCCCTCTGGTGCGTTGTTACAGACAGTAGCAACCAGCTGCTAATGATGTGGCCTGTTGCCTCGCTGCACACTCGGTCCACAGAGAATGGCAAGATGGGACCTATTGAAAGGCCCCGGCAACCACCGCTAACCGACTCTACCGTTGCTCATGAGATCACCGTCACTGATGTCACGTGCTCTCTCACCCCGACCAACCAACACACACACACACACACCGACGGGAAATGCACAATAGTTCATTATTGCGATCTTCGGTCGCAATAATGGCATATGTTAGACACCAGATAGAGCATGAAAGATAACATTTTACTCATCAGAGATGCAGGTACGGTATTTCAGTCGTTGGCTTATATACCGGATGATTGTTTCGTTCGTGTATTACAGCTTATTGGCTACAGACACCTACACAAACGTCGTATGCACACGTACGCCTATATGAGACATGCTGGGAAATACCTCGTCAGCCACTTAACACCCCGAGACAGACTATACAGTACCACAGGCCTGGTGGCCTGAGGGGTCCCACTGTCCCACTAACCCCTCGTACGGTAGCCCAGCTAACGCCCCTCAAAAACAGTAGAAATACATACAACAGGGTATAAGGCTTTTTTCAAACAAATAGCAGCAATCTTTTGCACTCACTTTGTGACAAATTAAATAGCTGCATTTTTCCAAGACTATTGAAATAGTATACAAAAAAAGCCTCAGAATTAAGATGTGATTAAAGGTAGCAGCTCTGTTTACATACACAGTAGGTCTAGAGGTCTACTCGATACAGGCAGTAGTCCTTAGGGTGGTTGTATTCCATTGGCTAACCTTCTTTTATCGCAACAGTTCACAAATCTCGCTGCTGTGTTCGCACATTGTTGTATTTCTCCCAAAAGATTATCCCATGCAGAAGCATCCATATGATACACCCACACCCACAAGGCCTTGACCTATAGCGAATGGGACGACAGTGGTTACACCTCTAGGGAACAAATCAATAAACTGATTTACAGATCAACCCATTCATCAACACTATCTGAATCACCAATAAATCTCAGCCACGTGAGATGGCAGAGATGCTCTGGAGGTATTGTACCGGCAATAGACCCCAGGTGTGGTTATAATATGTATTTTTGGTTTCTTCCTGAAAGCTGAAAGCCTCAGAGTCAAAACGCCCAATCGAAATACGCCACTAGCCCCTCCCTTTATTATCATACGACAACAGCTGTGGGCACGGCTCCTAAGTTAGACGGGGTTAAGGTGAAAACTAGGCATACTTAATGAACTGGTGGGTGTGGCCACATAAAAACATAATGTTAACACTTTGTGTATAAGAAATCTTCCTCCTAGTAGTATTAATTAATACCCGATGATCATGTTTTAGGGGGAGGGGGGTGTCTTACTGTCTTTACATGCCCTCCCTTTGATATGACATCAGTCAGACGCTGCCCCATGTGGAACAGACATCAGCTTGATGAAAAACCAGTAATGGTCATTTGTCATCCCCGTCACTGGCCTGTTGACAACATGGCCAAACATCACCACAGCTCATTGCTATTCTAATGCCCCCATCATGTACGCTTCATGGCTGGCTGGACAATCATTAATCACCGGCCTCGGATGATGATTGGGCAATTAATGTGAGCTCTGTGCGTCACTCTAGTTCCGGTGGCCTGAGTGTCATCTGGGTAATTTCTGTATTAACGGGCCAAGGACTTGTCTGTTATCAAGACAGTGTGTGTGTGTGTGTGTGTGGGGGGGGGGGATAAGGAAATAGGCCAACGCGAGGGAAGCATAGGGGAGAGAGATAAATGAGAGCAAGAATGGAGAGAAAGGAACGAAGAAAGATAAGAATGAGTGATTTTTTAAAAAGTAACTATAAACAATTCTCTTGATGTATGACAACACGTAGTTCATTTTATGAGCATTTATAGAAAAAGGTACTCAATCCATTGTCTGTACAGTGATATCCACGGTGCTAGGGGAGGATTGTGGCGGGAGCGATTGGCGGGCGCTCAGATCGGTAAACCAATAGGATCCACCGGCTGCTTTGGCCAGCACCCGCCCCTCTAGAGCAGAAACCACACAGGACGGGCTATAGTCCAAATGCATGTTTCAGGCTTGTGTATTCAAATAAGTCCCGTTATTGGTTCCAAACATATCAGTATAAATACATTTCCCATTAATTGCATCCATGCAGGTTCTTCTGCAGTGGTGAGACAAAGAGCAGCTGCTTTCCAACCCCTCTATCATCACAACAATTAAAAATCTATTCCCTTACTTAGTCAGGCAGGGAATATACTTAACAAAGACTGCTTTGGGCAGAAAATGGCAGATTAAAAAGTGAAACCCCCATGTCTAACTTATGAATAAATTATCTACCTGGTTTTGTTATATGCGCATGCCATGTGAATGTGTGTGGCCCTGTACAGTGTGTGTGTGTGTGTGTGTGTGTGTGTGTGTGTGTGTGTGTGTGTGTGTGTGTGTGTGTGTGTGTGTGTGTGTGTGTTCGTTCTGTAAGCGCGTCCCTCGGGAGCAGTGCGGTGTTATTACTATGGAGCGATCTCATGAGGGGATGTGGAATATGCATGAGCATTCATTGTGTTGCCCTTAAAAACAAAGCCCCGACGCTTCTCAACGAACCGTCTCAGACTGCCCACAAGGACGTGCACGTCGGCGTGGCATTTAATGAAAGGAGACGGTGCCGCACGCATACATCAATATTAAGCATGCATATGATTACGTGTTCCCCACAAATGAAATCAAACGGGGCATGCATTCGTCCGCCGTGCACTTGTTGTTACAAGTTCTACTTCATATAAGGTTAACCACTTGAACCTCACGACGCCGTAACTAAGACGTCTGGAGGGGGGGAAAAAGAACGGGTCAAGTACAGAGCCAGCTGGTTAGGTTTACTAAGTATAGAGGGTCATATAATAACGTCTTTTGTGTTCAACCCACAGACCGTTTTTTTTTAAGTTGCATGATTCAATATTTAGATAATTGATATTATTTTTTCAGCAGACACGCCCCGTTCCTATATAATCCCATTATGACCTCAAACTCTATATATACCAAGTTGGATTCACTGAAAACACATATCCGTCATATTGTCCTAATGCGTGAGGATCTATAAAAAGGAAAGTAAAAGTCAGAGTAGATGTCAAAATGAACCTAGAAGTGTTTTAAAGTGAAATGACCCTTTAAGTGGTTACACCTGAAACACAAATCACACTTGTGTGAAGTGAGGGGCGCCTCACTTCCTTAAACAACTCTACTCTAAACCAACATTAAAGGTCCATAGAGTGACTTGGCCGCCACATGACAATAATACGCGGGATGCCGTTTCTATCATAATAAAGACGGCGGAGGCTAGACATAGGCTAGGAATAGCCCCTATAGATAATTAAATATAACCATCTCATTGTGTGCAGCATGCGGGCAGCGGCGTTTACAGAGAACAATGTGGCAGCCTTGGAGGAGCACGTCGCAACGGGAACCAGAGCGACGGCCATTGTGCCAACGTGAATGAAACGTTCAGAGGATCGTCCAGTGTGTCTTTCCCCTATTCAAGCCGCGCACGCACGCACGCACGCACAAACACACACACACACACACGCACACACACACACCTCAGCAATTACCCCTGAAATAACCCCCTTGATTGATATCTCAATTACTCCGTGCCATTCTTGTGTGTTATCTTGTCTCACATACACTGCCTCCCATTCTCATTCTCAACTGCTCAATAGACGCTTCAGGAGGAGGTGACCTTGTTTTTTTTTTCCCCCCCTCAACCAGAATTTCTTTCCACGGAGCCCCTTTGTCTCCCTGCTTCCTTGTGTCTCGCTGACGCCTTATTGATTTCCCCCCGTCTAACGTGTTTATTTGTTCGAATGTGTGTCGAATTAGAGGAGTGGGCAGCATGTGAAGAAAAAAAAAAGTTAGAGGAAGCCACTACTCTGATTTACGGCTCGCATGGGGAGGCCGTCCGATGTAATGCAGCGGGACGGTGTCCTCTCACAGCACTCCTCCCGAAAGGCAATCAGAACCCAGTCAGTGTGCTGAGGAATCGGACTCGGCCCCGAATCAGGTTACCTCCCATTGTGACAGTGACCGAATCAGACGACGGAGGACACAGTCATTCAGTGTTAGAGCCGGTCGTGGTGCGTCAGGAAATAACAGAGGGAAAAGGAACAAGGAGCACAAAGGGCCCCCGTATTTCCTCGCAGAGCTGCTGATTCAAAGCGCCCTGAGAGACGAGAGACGGGCGCCAAGGAGCAGCAGAATGGAGGAGGGCATTAAAAGGAGGACTGAACTCAGTCATTCTTACCTGAGCACAAAGGAGAGGGATGGTCATCGCAGACAGGGACCATGGACAGACCCAGGCAGGGCGGAGAGAGGAGAGAGGAGAGAGAGAGAGAGAAAAAGACAACATTAATGGCAATTCAATATGAATGCACTGAATTAACTGCCTTCAAATCAACACCATCCCCAATCCTAGTATAGCTGCTATAACGCGATTAACTGTTCATTAACGATACCATGAACGATTTAACACTGTTGCGACTCTGTGTTGACGTTGGCTACAAAGTATATGCGCAGTTAATGACGCTTGGGATTACTAATTGATTCAAGTTAATTGCAGCAATTACTCGGAAGTGAGGTGTGTCAATAGTCCAGCCAAGGAATAGCATTTTTTAAGTGTAGGTGTGTCCGTGTGCGCGCGAGCGCGCGTGCTCATGTGCGTGTGCGTGTGTGTGTGTGTGTGTGTGTGTGTGTGTGTGTGTGCATGCATGTGCGATTTCTAGACAAACATTAACACCATTCAACACAAGTTCATGACCTTCGGTTTCTAACAACCAAAATATTAAACTCCGTATTTCATGAGTGGTTGAAACGGAACTAGACAAAGTCCAAAAATGTGCCAGAGTGAGTGAGTCATGTACAATTAAATGCTGAATTAAGCCTTTCCAGGTTATACTTCAAACAAAAAAAGCAAATGGTGACAATGAATCCCCCCCCCCCCCAGCCATCCGATGTATGCATTTCAAAGTATTGCGATTCTTTCACCTCTGTCTTTTAAAGTGGAATAAATGAGGGCCCTTGCTTTGCAAAATTCTTATGCAAACGGCAGAGGTAAATTGCCAGAGGCAGTAGCTCCCATTATTATACAGTAGCTCACGATTTCATGCTGTCAGCGCAGGTATATATACGCCGATTCATGAGAAACCTTCCATTTAATTAGGTGACTATCTTCTCATGCCGTTCCGTATAGCAGCGATGCCCCGAGTGAAACGTGATCACCGGGAGAAATACTGCCTCGTGTGTGCAATAACACAAGGCAGTATTAGGCACAATAATAACACAAGGCAGTTATTACCTCTCTCTCTCTCTCCACAGAGATGCTATGCCGTCTATTCAGCTGGCTAGTATGCAATGTACTGTATACTGATGGTACGTGCATCAACAAACAACACCCCAATTCTCTCATTCTGACATTCTCACAAAATGCTTTACAGTATAGGTAGTACGGTAGCAAGCAGAGTCACATAACGATTGAAATGTCAAAAAGAAATCCAACTGTCGACTGACTGACTGTCTGGCTGACAATTTCTCCGGAATAACAGCAGGGCTGGGAGAAAAACCCATGCAGCGCCCAGCTTTGGGTTGAGACAGCCAAAGAGAGCGAAAGAGAGAGCTGTAACATTGTGATCTCACATACAAATCGCACTGACACAACCTTACAACACATTCTCTTTGAAGCTCCCTGAGACACGGCGTGTCCGCTCGTTCAGTCACTAATGATGTGCAGCTTTGTCTCTGCCGAGGTACTGCTGAGAGGAACGGAGCCGAATGGAATAATCACCGCTCACACAGTCTGTCATCATCGCTGGGAGATCCTTATGAATTCTAGTCAGCCCGTTGAGCCCATAGGAGCCAACCCCAAAAAAAATGGCTGATAATAAATTATCTGGAATTAACATAAAGATCAAGTCACGGGGTCAACTGTTCAGGCATGTCTCTCCACGAGGGCTCTCAAACCTGTCAGATTGCAGCAGGTGTGGTTTATGGCCTAACGTTACCTCCCAATACGAGTTCACGTGCACGCACGCACGCACGCACGCACTTGACATGACTATCTGTCATTACAATAATATTCCTATTTAAATGCATGGACTGATACTTTGCTACGGGCCCTCCCTCGTGTGAAGTGGAGCGTCTTCAGGTCAGCAGCACAGCGATGGTCAGCTATAGGCCTTTAACCCAATCTTGGGAGGGAACCTCTGTTGGGGTTCTGTACAATATGTACAGTATTCAAGAATTTCTAAAAAATATATGCTATATAAATATTTTTTTAATATACAGGGAAAATACCCTTTTCAGAAAACGTAGGTCAGTATTTAGAAGGCGTTTTTAGAATGGGCCTCAGTCCAGAATGGGTTAAGAGCTAATCCAACACACATCTGTAAACGGCCTTCTCTGCGGAGCCATGTTGTAAGGCGGCGAAGTCGCTATGCTCATTTTTCTCTAGCCCATGAGTTTGTAAACAATCTTTCACCCGGTGCCAATTGTCTAAGCTGTAATCCTGGGCGCTATACTCTCCCTCTGCCAACCTGGGGAGAGTCCAGAACTGAGCTCATGCTTCCTTCAATACATGAGGAGTGAGCAGGCCGCTTCTTATCACCAGACGGGGGGAGTTTCCCTGGAAGGAACACGTTATTTCGAGCAGTTCCTTTCCCCTCCATCAAGTGCCAAGGCTGACCAGGGGGAGGCAGTATAGTATAGAGAACAGGGTTACTGCATGTTCTACCCTGGGGGACATGGAGAGAACAAATTCCACACAGAAAGGCCCTTTCAGTTGCTATACAAACAAAGCTGACAGACAGTTGGAAGCGGCAAGCTTTGAACTAATGTCATTACGTTATCGACACAGCAGTTTATCATTTTAAAACAGTAAATCATAAGGTTCCCATGCATAAATAAATGTTAAAATAAAATATTTTTTTGGCTCAGCGGCACCTTGGCTGCTAAACCAGCTTTACAGCGTGTCGCGGGTTCGAGTCCCGATCGCGACGAACTTTGCTGCATGTGTCCTCCCCCCATCTTATCTCCCTCTCCCCCTTTCCTGTCTACCTATCATCTGTCAAATAAAGGCAAAAAGACCCCAAAAGATATCTTTAAAAAAAAAGAAATAAAAATAAAGTAAAAATGTGAGTGTGAGTCTGTTCTGGAGTAAAACATTTTATTATGCACTTTTCTGTCATCCAACTTCTGCTGCAATTGTGGCACAGTGTGTGGGATGTGCCAAACCTATAGGTACTTCCCAAAATAGATTGAAGTGAAAAATGCCAGCATGGTTACTTTTAGTTGTGCTTGCGCTTGTAATTCTATTTTAAATCCCAAGACATTTTTATATGATCTTATAATATTATCCCATCTCAGAGAGAGAGAGAGAGAGAGAGAGAGAGAGAGAGAGAGAGAGAGAGAAGAAAGTGCCACTGGTCTCTCTCCAAAGCCGAGACCGTTCGTCGGCCTCCAGCCCAGCCAACTGTGTTTTCAAGTTCAAGCCTTCCGTCTGAGGAGATTAGTTCAATAGCTTCCTCAGCTTGGCCCAGACGGGCCTGAACCCAAGCTGCTCTTTCAGCCAAGGGAAGAAACTGCAACCACGTGACTATATAGTTTATCATACAGGCGTGTGGCTGACACTGAGAAATAACCTCACCGTGACCCCATCCACTGAACTGTTCCATTATGAAATGTGGAGAAAGTCATCGTGTCAAGGACCCCCAAATTGACACCAATTATCCCGTGGACCCCCATTTGAAATGTATGCCAGGGACCCCCATAAGAGAAGAGAAGGACCCCCAGTTTGATATGCAATAGGCTGCGGGCTATTGCAGATAGAAATGCCATTAAATGAGGATGTAATGGCATACACTCTCAGAGTTACAGATCAAAGTGTCCTTGGGCAAGACACTGAACCCCGACAGCAGTATGCATATACTGTCGTATTATGTCCATAGACCTGCAGCCCCGTTGCAGCGAGCCAGGCCAGTGTGTCATTGTCTAGGTCAAGACACAGAGAGAATGTGGAAAACCTGATGAATCTTTATCAGCCTTAGGATGTGGGTCAAACAGAGGCCTAATGTAGATCACTTAGGCAAACGTTTTTCAGAGCAGGAGGCAGAACGGGAGGGGGGGGGGGGGTTCAAAATGGTAAAAGGGCCATCGGCGAGTAAGTGATAACTGATAATGGACAGTGATCGGCGGTCATTAGCGGACCACATACTCGGAGAGGATGCTTTAGGGCCGACGCAAAACGTCAGGTCAAGCTTCACCCTTAATTACCCAATAACAATCAGCTGGGTCTATATTATTATCCAGCTAAAACATTTGAGTACTTCCCCCCCCCCCCCCCCCCACTGGCGTCAGGAGATCTGTCTCTGTTACTGTGACCGTTTCCCCCACAGACAGGAAACAGGAAATTGATGCACGAAGGCGAGGTCAATTCAACAGGAAGCCTCGCTTCACCTTGGTATATGTTGTCGCTCCGTCTCCTTTATTACTAACCGTGTGAGGACGTTTCATCGCAGAGTCAATGCTTGGCGTACAGTAGAGACTATGGAGACACTGCAGATACCCATTAACGAACGGTGGCGCAGCATTGTTTACACAATGTTGTGGAAGGGAAATAATAGGTCGAGCGCTTGCCTTGAAATAATGTAATTAAATAATAAAATATGTTTCCGACAGTCTTAAAAAGGTCTTATGGCGCCAAAGAGTATATATAATGCATGCTGTGAATGTGTAATTCCACATAGCTAAGCGCTTATACCCCCCCGCCCCCCCAATGCTACCCCCCCGGTTCAAATATCACGCAACACCAGGAAACATGTCACGGAACTGTCTAGTTCCCCGAAGAAGCGGAGCCCTCTGCCAGTGTGGTACCGCCGGGCAGCTCACACCTTTGCCCTCTGCGTGTGACAGGTGGCGGGCGGGGGGGAAACATATGGTTGCACTGGCATAAGTGGTGCCTCGGTGTGTGTGCGTGTGTGTGTGTGTGTGTGTGGGGAGGGGGGGGGGGGGGGTTGAAAAAGGCATGGCCAACCGCAGTGTTACCACTGCCCTGCCACTGGGCCACACTGGGCCCGGGGCTGGCACCTGTGGGGTGATGATGCAAAGGCAAAAAAAAAAAGGGATGGGTTCGTTGGCAAGAGCCTGGCAATGGAGGGAGGGGGAGGGGCGCGCCGTCAGTGTGTGACCTTCACACCTCGACACCTCAGGGTGAATTGGCTCTGCTCGTGCAGGAGACAAATAAGAGGAAAATAAATGACAACCGATTCTGGCTTTACCCCCAACAGAAAGAAGGTATACACGGACCATTATCTTTAATGAACGTTCTACCGCACTGAATACAACCCCCCCAACCCCCCCAGTAATACGCTAGATTAAACTCTGGGTGGGGGTTCCCTGCACAGCCTGAGGCTGAGCACAAATTAAGAACAAAATGGCTGTTGTGTGAATATATAGTCGATAAGAGGACTGGTTCCCAAACCCCCGGGGCAAACATCTAAATCTCTCTTTCGGGTCTCCAACTCAAAAAGTTTGGAAACCTGCACCGCTCGGATAGAGGGTCACAGGTCCAGTTTCACTACAGTCCTGCTGAATATACAATGAACCTCAGGGTCTGTGAGAGAAAACACACACACACACACACACACACACACACACACCTCTCTGTGGAACCGTCCGTCCGTCCGTCCATCCATCATCATCACACTCCCCCTCCATTCTGACAAGTGATGGATGGATACGTACTATGGAAGTTTGTAGGCGTAACGAGGTGTGTGTGTGTGTCAGAGCGGATACGTACAGTGTATGTGTTTGTGTAGCCCTCGAGTATGCATGTGTGTGTGTGTGTGTGTGTGTGTGTGTGTGTGTGCGCGGATTATAGACGGTCAATGAAAGGGAAAGTCATCTGTTGGCGGGTTTATCCTATTATGATTTAACAACATCCTCCCCTGAGTGTCCTTCAAGGTCTTTACTCCGTCTCCCGACTCAATTAGTTTAGAAATGTCAACCATGCACAAAAAAAAACACACACACACACAAGCTCGTTCATCTCAAGGTAACATCTGTGTTGCTGCAATATAAAAGCCCCCTCCAACACTCATCCAAAACATTATTCACCCTTTCTGAAGCTGCCAATGGTTACTAGAGAGTCAGGTTGTTCTATTTTAAAAACGGACTGAAACCTGATCAAAGGATGCGCATCTCAAACACAGCATGTCTCTCATCGTTGGCCTGTGTTTTTTTTTAAGGAAATCTGTGGTGAATTAATGAGCTTTTCTTTCTTTCAGACACTTTATTTTCTCCCACCGTGATAAAGAAGACATGTTGATGGGCTAGGAGGAAGGAAGACAAGGCCCATCATGTTTGGTCGCTAACGGTGACACATCAAAGAAGAACTCAGACGCTATCTGTGCCGATGTGCAACCACAGCCAGGCTACAGCAGCGTGACACACAATGGCTGCGTGCACGCACATACAAAATGTACACATGTGTCTCACACACACACACACACACACACACACACACACACACACACACACACACACACACACACACACACACACACACACACACACACACACACACACACACACACACACACACACACACACACACACACACACACACTTTTCGCTCCCAGTATACCCAATCTACGGCAGCATAGGACAAAACAGCTTTGATCTGTGTGTTTTCATTTGTTTCATTGTGGCAATGTGTCAAGCATATCTTCAGCATGAAACCAACTTTGATTTGCTGTTTTGATTAGCCGTTTTAGGTTTCTGTGTGTGTGTGTGTGTGTGTGTGGGAGAATAGACGGTCAACTACCAGAAATCAACCCGGCTAGTAAAACAAACATGCGTGCGTTCCGTTGTGTTTACTTTGCTCAACAGCCAAGTGTCTTGCCACACTGACAATATTTCTTCGGTTGTCACTTACAGTATTGGAATAATAGGTATTTGCTTTTCGGCTCTCCTACATTCGGAAATATTTAAAGAGGCAGTGCCAATCTCTATTCCTCCTACGGTAAATAATGATCATTGTGTACTGTTGTTACCCAATTATTATTAATAACGGTCATGCGTGCCGTCAATGATCCAGGAGCACACAATAGCTATCTTTTGAAACACTTCCGTTCACCTATTTTTGCCACCATAGACTCTGGTTAACCACACCGGCTGGTCGAAACTCTAAAAGATCAATCTTGAATAATAATAAAAACTGTAGTGCCCAGTGGCATTGCCTTTTTAAAACAAGGTCAGAACGTAATGGCTGGACCATGTATGAAACACTGCAGGGCTAATGGTGAAACTTAATCAGTCAGTAATATTCACATTTTCGTGTTATCTACAGTATGCCCACAGCGGTTTTATACCAGTTTAATGGATCATATCTGGCTGAGATATAAGAGTCTGAGATATATATCCATGCATGGTCGCTTGATGGACTGCTGAGCACTATACCGACTGGGGCCTGTGCAAGATCATCCAGACTAGGTAAAATCATATGGGCACAAAAGTAGGCACAGAGCCACAGGTAGAAATGGAGGTGAGAAACACGATTACGTTGGGGAAGACAAGTGGGTTTCGAGGCTGGTTTTAAAAGAAGAAAGCAGTTTTTCTGTGGTTTGGTATACTGGGAGTGAGTTCCACAGAGCAGCAACTGAGAAGGCCCTGTCATCCCAAGTTCAGAGCTTGGTCATGTGTGTTTGTGAAGTGCCTGCAAGTAGCGCTTGCTCTCTCTCTCTGTCTTTGCACGCATTCACTCTCTGCCTCGCTCTATATTCCTCACACACAAGTGTGTGCTGTCCAGAGGCAAAATTGTCTGTTTTGTTGTTAGCCCAACCGGCCGACGACCACTGGCGTGTCATCATCACTCAGTGACTCAGTCAGTCAGTGACAAACATAAGCAGCCATGTTTAAAATGGTACTGTTACAGTACATTTATTGTATTTTTTTTGGTACATAGAGACACTACAGTATGGCAGTGAATCAGAGACACAAAGGAGCCAAGACTGTGCTGCGGCTTGCAATTGAAGTAAGCTAACAACAACATGCTAGACAAATGACAGGCAGCCTGGCTGCACTATCCGCCCACAATGATTCCTATCTGACTCACAAGTCATTGGAAACACTTCACTCATACATTTCACGCCGTGATCAATGATCTGGCTTGCAGGAGCGCTTGTTACCCGTCACACTAGCATAAGAAACATCATTTCGACATAATGTCTTATCAAAGAGGTGACATCGCATCGGATCACCCCCCGAGGCAATAACACCGTCAAAACAAGGACTTGGTGTAGAATATATACCAAACTCCAGTCAAACAGCGGGGACATATTCATCAAGTTGTCAGGGGGAAAATAGATGAACTCTGGTACTGCAGTGGCCAAACGCGGTAGAGGTTTAGCCTCTGCCAAGATGTAATGAAAGTGACTGCTGGAACAAGTTTCAGCAGTAATCCATCCTTTGGATGGATGGAGCCTAACAGCTCAAGGACCGTTTCAGGTCAACTTCAGTGGAGAAATAACAAACAACAATGACAAGACACGAGTCACGACACAAGGAAAGGTAAAGTGGTGTGAGCATGAGTCATTTAGTTTAGAGCGGACAACATGAATTCAGAAACAAAACAAGAAAGGTCTATCTAAAGTATAATGGTGCGGTCACACGGGCAGATACAAATTAGTCTACCATTCATTCTTTACTGGAAGACATCGACGTGATGCTACATACTGTAGCAAGTCAGACGTCTGTAGCTGCTGCACGAGTTACAAAGATACAAAGCTACAAATAATATTTATCCCTTAGTATCGGAAGTTGAAGCCAGTTAAACATATTATGTTTAACTGGCTTCAACTTCCGATACTAAGGGACAAATATGCTGTGAATCTTTGTATATTTTGCATCTGCCCGTGTGAACGCAGTATATACTGTACGTGCACAGCGACCTTGACTTTTTACAGGGTAAAAAAACAAAACATAGCACAGTTCTTAACCATACCGTCTTCTGCAAAGTTTGATGATCCAAATCAGATTCAAACAGTCAGAATTATTGCTGTGAGAGAGAGACAACCAGACAGATGCAAGTGATTAAAATAGACCCAATAACCCAAACACAAAACTCTGACAAGCCCAGCATACAGTAGTAAATAAAACACTTTTGTCCTGCTCTGGGAAAGAGTAGCATCTCTTGCACCTCCTCTACTCTGTATCTCTCTCTGCCTCCCTACGGTCTCTGTGAATGATCAGATGGAATGGTAAAACATCTCCCCTACTCTGCCTGTGGCTCTTTGTTTGTGTTCCTTCTGTTCCTATGTAGGAAGGGGGTCAGATTGGCGGAGGTGTGTCAGGCTGGTGATGAGTTGAGACACACCAGCATCCACTGATCAGTGATCAGTCTATATTCTCAGCATGACAAAAACGAAGATTTTTCCCCCCGTCAACTATCTTTTTCCACTGACGAAAACTAAATGGAAACTAAATGAAAACTAAGCTATGGTGATTAAAACTAAGACTAATATACTGGCAATTTCGTCAACAAATAAAAACTAGACTAAAATGTTAGGAAGGGACTAGTGGACAAGAGATCTAGTATACGTTATTTTACAATTAGTTGCATGCTGAAAATAGCCGATCTACAAGCCCACAACGTGTCGCAGCGCAGTGTAAAATCAGTTATTACGACGGCATCAAGGCCCTGCCAAAACAGTTGATTTAGTCGAACAAAACGTGTTTGACTAAATCAACTGTAGATTTAGTAGACAGAAATCTTATTATATTTAGTCGACTAAAACTAGACTAACACTAAAACATCCCAGGTGACTAAAATGTGACCGAAACTAAATGAAAACTATTCAAGAGACTATGACTAAAACTAAAATAGAAATTTGCTGCCAAAAACACCGATTCTCGGAGGGCTGGGATACAGTTTTTACTTTGCGTTTACTTGATTACAGGTGTGGTCTCCCCTCGTTTGTCGGACCTGAGCTGGCTTGAGTCGTGACGACTTCCTTAGATTAACTATAACTACGAGGGCTACGATGACATAGCGATAAAGTCAAATATCACGATTCTACCTCTCGTATCTAATCGTTCGTATCGATATTTCGTCTTTTGTCAAGTGTGGCTGTAGGTCTGTGCACATTTTAACGGAATTACATTATTCGTGCAGATACATAAACACACATGTGCCTGGGTCTTATAGAAAAACAAAACCCTTAATAACTTATTTTTGTACTTTGTCATTTTGCATTGTTGTGACCCGACTGTGACATCCATGATATTGTAAACTGAATTGTATTGTGATACATTGTGATAATATCACAATGTATCACAATACAATTCAGTTATGTACTGTATCGTATCTTGACCTTTGTATTGTGCTATAAAGTGAATCTTGACCTCTGTACGGTGATACATATTGTATGACATGGTTATTTTCAGCCCTACTAACTAACTAACTACACTACAGAGAAACAAGATGGGATATTCATGGATTAATTCTGTTAAACTTTAATCCTTTAATAATTAAAGGATCAAAGAGTATAGTAGCACAAGCACTGCTGGCCCCCCGAAGTGAACTGAGATCAGATCAAAGTATAGAAACTAGGGCTGCACACCAGAGCTCCCTTTGCCAATTGTTTTATATCAGAGTTACGAAGAGTGACAGTTACGAGCCCTACTCTGACAGCAGCCCCGAAGAATAGCATGATCTCCAAACACCACGACTTGTACTCATTCTGTTTCATTCATCGTCACGAGCGTCTCTATCCTAACATATACTACAAAAATATTCTTTTTCATTTTACGCTCTCAAGAGTTCAATTATTGTTAAACATCTTGCATTACTTAATTTACAAGAAGTCTACACAGATATGGAAATGTATTTTGATCAACGTTTGCCTGCATGTTGTCTCTTCTATTCGTACCAACATCAATACAGCATGGAATTGTGGAAAAGATCTTATCCAACGATAACAAAATATTCAAAAGTTTTGGGTCTGAGAGGCTAAATCTCATAAAATGGTGGTCTTAACTGGCTGTATCACAGTGTGGTACGGTAACACGACCGCTCAGGATTGCAATAGGTTGCAGCGGACCATTAAAACAGCAGCTAAAATCATCGGCACTACAGAATTACCCAGTCTCCATAACATCTACACCACTCGCTGTATGAAAAAAGCCCATAACATCATGGAAGACACCAGCCACCCCGCAAATACCCTGTTCAAACTACTCCCTTCCGAAAAACGCTACCAGAGCATCAAATCTCGTACCACCCGTCTCAGTAGCAGTTTTTACCCCCAGGCAGTCAGGCTGCTGAACAGCATGACCTTGAACTGTATTGCACTGTTTTGTCACTTCACTTGCACTTTTCTTTTCCTGTTTGTCTTTTTCTTGCACTATAGATGTTTGTTTATGTCCTGTGTATGTAAGACTGAGAGTGCTCTGAGCAAAATCATTTTCATTGTATTTATACTCTGTATCTATACACATGACAAATAAACCTGAACCTGAACCTGAAAGGCCCAAAAAAGAATGGGTCTTGATATGAAAAAAAGGTTCATAAAAAAGTGTATGTGTGCCCACATTTTATGCTGACACGTTTTATGCTCAGTATAGTTTTGCTCTATACTGTCATGCAGTTCTACAGACTAAAGTGAAGATAGTCACAGGGTGGCCATTTCCCTCTTACATAATGCTCGGGTTGGAAATCCGACCTGGCCACTGCGTTCATATGGGCTTGGTCAATAACAGGCGGGAACCGCAGGCCATCATTAAAACGCTGGTCAGTTGGGACGGAAATTACTTGTCCACTTAGGAATATACTTCACACATGAATCGATAAAATCCTGCTCCATCGGAAGAGCAATTACACCGAGATGGTTGGTTTGTGTGACACGACCGTATGTTTGTGTGAGCAGCACATGCAATACAATTGAAATACAATACATGGCAATAGAGAAAAACAATGTATTATAACCACTTGTCTTAGACAAGAAATTAATTCAGCTTGCCCAGAAGCAATGCAGGGCAGGGTGTTGAGTTTATGTATTTTTAACTGGAGAACAGATGAGCAGTACGGCTATGGGCAATATCGACAACATCTAATAGCACGAAAACATTTTTTTTACTTATCGCTATTGAAAATATGATGATTTACAAAAACTGTGGGACAATAGTTGACGTGTCAAATTTGGCGAGTGAAAAGACGATATCTAGTCTCATATTATCAAAGAACATGGTGGGAAATTCCCACCATGTTTACTGATCACTGTCATCAATTGTCACACTCAAGTTCAAGGTTCAAGTTCGAGAACAGAGGCGGCCCATGCAACTTGGTGGTAATGATCGTGTGGAGGCTGCCCTGAATATATTAGTTTTAGGATGAAAAGGTCAAGGTCACAAACTAGAGACACGGACGGAAAACAAGAGATGTCGGCGTTGATAAGAGATCCAGCACAGTACCTGCACCCCAGGTGCATTTGTTTCATTAGCGAGTGCGCCGAGACATCTTTGGCGTACATTTTCTTCCGTTCATCTCTTGTGTTACAAATGGATAAATGAACACATTTAGACCCTTTTGGACACATTTAGAGGACGCGTCTGTCATAGAAACAGGTTTTTCAGAAGACTGTCAGGATTTAAGAAGATGTTTTGTAGAATCTGGTGTGCCTGTGCCTGCTTGTTGTACTTGAGCAGAGCATAGCAGTGGTCAGTGATTCACTGAACTACTGGGGGTCTACAGCCTCTGTCTGCATGCGTCATGTCTGTTGACGTACAGTAGACACAACAGTCTTAACTCAATATCTATGTGGGGGGAGGAGGTTCTGCTCAGAATGCACCATCAAAGAAAAGCCCTCACAATTAAACCTGGCTAGGCAGGAATGTGTATCGAACATAGCCTAATACCGTATAATATACTTGGTCACAGAATTCTTTCCACAAGTGTCACAAATTGCATATTTTCTATTGAACAAGCTGGATGAAGGCATGTTGGATGTGTGTGTGTGTGTGTGTGTGTGTGTGTGTGTGTGTGTGCGCGTGCGCACGCGCGTGAGAATTCAATAAAGCAAGACAGAAATAGCTGAGTGACAGATAATGCTATGAGAGAATGACCTACTGTATGTCTGATGCCTATAAGGACATGTTCTGTGCTTCCATGCTGCTCTGCTCGTCGACACAAAGCTCCATAGTTACTGTAGTTACTGTAGTGTATAGTGGTGGTCAACAGGACATTCATTGTGGGTTACACGGTAAAACTCTCATTGCTACTAAATGAGAACCGACTATGCATTTAGAGAAAGGAGCAAAAAGGTCAGACACACCGTGTGTAACACACACCACACACAACCCAGACACATGTGTACTGCATGGTCCACACTAGAGCTCTTCACCCCCCCCACCCGAGACCGCACAGATCCGTGTTTTATCATAATCACTCGGGGGGTCCGGGTCGGAATCGGCCGTACATCCCGCAGAACTCGGGTTTGTCTATCATTATGTGTAATAATAAGAGTGTATCCCAGAAGACCCGTACTATACGGTGTGACCGTGTGTGCGCCGGCGCGCTGGTGAAAGAGAAACACAATTTTAACTTGTGCAACGTTTTAGGCTCGTTTAGGATCGGAATCGGACCGAATTGTCACGGGTCCACTAGGGCTCTGTGCCGTCGTTTGAAAGAAATCTCGGAATGGGTCGGAATTTTCACTTTTTCTTTGTACCTGTGAAGAGCTCACCAAGCACAACCCAGACACAGAAGTGCCTCATTTCCATGACATAAGTGCCAGGTAATGCTGGGCCGTACAGGGCTGTGAGGGCGTGTGAGAGCAGACATTCCATTACAATCATGGTGAACAGGGATGAGTTCTCTGCTGTGGTGTTGCTATAGCAACGTAGTGCCGCAGTCACCTGTTAACTGTTATGCTAAGCCAACTAAAGGCAAATGTATTCTTTGTTGAAACTGCCATGTCGTACGATAAAATGCCATGTTCTCAACTGCAAAAAACTGTCGATGTGAATTATTTCTTTGTTGGATATGTCATTTTTGTCAAGCGACTAATGTATGTCAAAGTATCAAATAGCCCTTAATAACGGGTTAGCAGCTACTAGTTCCATCTTCATTAAGAGGCAGCTGACAGTCTAATCATGGGCACGTAGAATTTGAACTCTGCCTCCACAGCCCCATTCAACAGGCTTGACTTGAAAAGGATCAAGGTTGGAATCTATTGTGGAAAACAATACTAGGGAACTGGCTTACACTGTGCCTGTGATGTTCTGTGTGATTATTTTTATATAATTTATGGGGACAATCTTGAAAGATCAATTGTGATGCAACTGTGGTGTAATTGCCAGGTTGGTTGGCGCCTTATAAAGAAGCATATTTAGAGTAAACCTGATGACTCAGAGATTCACTCCCTCCGAAGATGATGGGCTAAAGAGAGCAGCCAATTAGTGCAGACAATATGGTCTGTGAGTCACGAGGGGGACCGTAGTCTCCTCTCCCCTATCCTATCTATATCAGGCAGATCACACACTGAAAGGCATTTTGTAAAGATATGATTTGCTTTTAAATTCAATACCTATACCTAAGTGAAATGTCAGTGATCTTCTACTGCTTGCTGGAAAGCTCTTACGAACCGTATTATATATTGGCCAGATTACATATTACTACTCTATGAACCATATTACGGTTCATGGGATTCTATTAGTTCCTATATCATAATCCCGTCTATCACCTACAGTACATGTATCAACTGCCAGTGCAAAAAACTATATTATTAGTCCATATTAGTCAACAAGCAACACACCAGAAATCAAACAAGAGGACTAACTACAAATTCTCAGAAGACATACGTACTTTGGGGTTTTACAGTGATGCAAATAGCCTGCATCCTGCATCCTTAGACTCACCAAGTTCAGAAAGGATGCAATCATGTGACCCTCCGGGGGTCCTGGGATGCAATACTGTACTCAGTACTGTACTCTAACGTTGTTGAAGTAGGACTCCCTGGGACCCATCTAAAAGACCACCCCATTACATTGAAAACCTATTTACATCACTGGGTTTAACTTTAGACCCTCTTTGGTGCCAAGATGACTTTAAAAAAGCAAACATCATGAAAGAGGAAATTAGATGACTAAATAAACAGACAAAGACAGTTCAATGTCACATCCACTCGCCCACAGGTGCAGTACGTCATAACTTATGGTGAACGGCCAGGTGCAATAAAAAGGTTTAGTCACATCAGAGGCAATATCTCTGCTGGGAGATGTGATGTGGGTTTTTTTTCTCCCTATGGTGTGTTCTTTGATCCAGAACTGAATCAAGTCCAATGGGGCACATTCCGGAGGTATGACGGGGACTAATCATGCATTCCTCTCCACTTCCAGCCTGCCATTCCCAGGAGTGCTGCTCAATTCATTAGACTCCACAATGTAGGTGTTTTCACTGGGGAAAACATCTCTTTGTTGTGTAGTAATTTAATTTATACATAATACAATTATGTAATTATATAATAGCGCAGATGGTGGTCTGGATCTGCCCAATCCCAGGCATACCAAAGTATACTGTAATCATAATGGATGTCTCAGAAAGTAATTGTATAGCAATAAGAGCTTGATAAAGCCACGGCGAACTAAACCGTAAAAATAAGCATGACATCGACATCGTTTGTATCCATTTCCATGGCTCATTTCACTGAACTTCATTAAGAACTGCATTCTAGGCAATTAAACATCTCCTTTCACCTACACAGCAAACTCTGTGGTGTGTCTCTCGGTTAAATGATAGATTTAAACAGATTTCTAGGCCGAGCACAGCTTGCATTACTCCACTCACCGTGCAGCGGATACCTGAGCAATATAAACACGACACATGTAGGACTTGTCGGGGTAAAACTAATTGAGCTAATGAAACATTCAGCGGTAGCGGCGACACTGCTGCTGCTGCGGAGGCGGCACTATAAATGTGCTGGTGGATAAAGTCAGGCTTCCAGGGGAATAACATGGTATGAGTGCAGCCCGAGCCAGGTGAACTGATATGAACCTGCAGGAAAGTGACAGGAATTTGAGCGTATAGGGCTTGCGTTTCACCATGGCAGCAGAATCAGATATGGGCGGTGCAGTCTAACAAACGCTGCCGGTGAGGGAGATAATAGTGGAGGTATAAGAATCTACCCTCTCTATGGAACGATGACTACTCGCCTGGGAGCTGGGGGGGGGGGGGGGGGGGGGGGGCTGGGGGGGTGTCTGCAACCCCATTCTGACCCCTAGTCCTGCGGTGCTTGATGGCCCGATGATGATCCAAGGGTAGTCACAGCAATAATGCATGGCAAAGGACAGCTCTCTATGGGAGGGCGGGGGGAGGAGCTGCATAGAAAGCAGCAGGTATAATAACCGATTAACGGTCTCATCTGTGCTTCACACTTTTACAAGTGGTCGTTTTGAGGCGACTCAAGTATTTGTTGCATGCAGTTTCTCTTGCTCCGTTTGTCTGTCTCTCTCTCGCACGCTCGCACGCACGCGTGCACACACACACACACACACACACACACACACACACACACACACTTGTTTTGACAACAAATATTCACTTGGGCTGTCAAAACAGAGCTGCAGATATTCTTGGAGGTGTGTTATCATACTGTATGTTCCCGGCTGCAAGTATACATTTCTGTAGATCTTTTTTGGATTTTTTTTATTTTTGTCAATAGTAGAGAGAGAGGCAGGAAACCAAGGTCGCGGGAGCCGGATCGGATTCGAACTTGGGTTCCTGGTGACTCACAAGGAGCATGTGGTCCAGGCACTATACTGGCAGAGCACCCAGGCACCCCCGACGACAAGCCAGTTTCAATTACGGTGCAAGCATACAGCTAACCCATACTTTTCTCCACAGTGGGAAATAACATCTATAGCAAATTGCAGGGACTTTTTTCTTTTTTTTTTACCACTTTAATATCTTTTCTGGGCTGCCAACAGTCTATAAAATGTCTGGCATTTCAGCCCGAAACAGATCTACCATGTATGTCAGGGGGGGAGAAGCGCTTTCAAATTAAATTAATGAGAGAAACTATTACCCTATAATTTGTTGAAACCCCTTCCCCCGCCCAACCCAACCCACCCACCCACCCACGCACCCACCCGCACACACACACACACACACACACAAGCACACCCACCTCTTTCTCCTGACCCCACCTCCCACTCACCGACTCTCCGTTTTCAAAACAAGCTCCTACAAGTACAGTTAACGTGACGTTTGGGCTCTCTGCCTCGCTCTGACACGGCTAATAGTGTCCGGGCAGGGTTTCAGGTCGAGGGAGGATCATTCTTGCCAGGGCTCAAGTCACGGGGACGAAGACTAATGTATTATTTTTTTTCCCTCTCACAATTGCGGTCGGTATAGCTTTGCTTATTTGTGGACCACAGATTATTGAAAACGGCCCGCCTGGATTTAATGGTGATGTTCCCGCAAGGAATGGAAAAGATAAGCGGTAAATCATGTTCCATGGTTTAATGAGTCCATGGCCTGAAATTCAATTTATAAATGTGCCGCGGATCTCAGTGTTTCCACAGATGTGTGTGTGTGTGTGTGTGTGTGTGTGTGTGTGTGTGTGTGTGCTTGAGTCTGTTTGTACAGTAGGCTCTCAGATGAAAATGATTCCCAAGTATCTATGCATTACTAAACACACAGATCAAATAACCCAAGTTGGGACATGCCCCTTGTGACGACACAGAGGCTAAAAGGCTTACGCAGAGCAAATCCTGGCCAGTGCATTTCAAACTGTTGGGGTCCAAGGCACACCAGTGGGCAAGAAAACTATCTCAAGGCACACGTTGCTTATCATTTTTGTGAGAAATATAATTCCAAAATTATAATAAAAATAGGGATGCGAGGTTGAAAGTGGCGATAGATAGATAAGATACCAAATTCTGACAAAATAAATGTATGAAGATATATATATATATATTTTTCAAACCACAGTATTATAATCCCAAGGCAAATCCCCAAATCCCAAGGGAGACCGGGACTTGTAACAATGCACAAAATGTGCACCAAGTTAACCTTCAAATCGAACACTAAACGCAGCACCTGAATTAGTTCTGTGAGACTAACCTGGCAACACAGGTGGCCATCCATCAACAGACATGCATTCCAGGTGACAGCACGGCACCGTCTGTCTCCTCCCCCTCTTTGCCAAAGCATCCCGTTTACATTATGGAACCATTGATGAAAAATCATATGTCAATTGTCAGATTTTGCACTGATTTGTGCATTTGTGCTTATACGAGGCTTTACGCAATGACTGCAACGCAATAAATGGTTTCAGAGACGACATCGACTGGCAATATGAATATGAGGTCAGTGGCTCTCAGTCTCAACCTATACTGTTAAGGTCAGTGGCTCTCAGTCTCAACCTATACTGTTAAGGTCAGTGGCTCTCAGCCTATACTGTTAAGGTCAGTGGCTCTCAGCCTATACTGTTAAGGTCAGTGGCTCTCAACCTATACTGTTAAGGTCAGTGGCTCTCAACCTATACTGTTAAGGTCAGTGGCTCTCAACCTATACTGTTAAGGTCAGTGGCTCTCAACCTATACTGTTAAGGTCAGTGGCTCTCAGCCTATACTGTTAAGGTCAGTGGCTCTCAGCCTATACTGTTAAGGTCAGTGGCTCTCAACCTATACTGTTAAGGTCAGTGGCTCTCAACCTATACTGTTAAGGTCAGTGGCTCTCAGCCTATACTGTTAAGGTCAGTGGCTCTCAACCTATACTGTTAAGGTCAGTGGCTCTCAGCCTATACTGTTAAGGTCAGTGGCTCTCAACCTATACTGTTAAGGTCAGTGGCTCTCAACCTTTTCTGAATCACTTGAACATCTAAAAGCATTCACGTCATGTGCCTGGATATAATATATTTTTCTATCCGATTTAATTGAACTATCGATGATGGTGAAGATGAACTGGAGGAACCAACCCCCCCCCGCCCCTGTTTCCCCTGTTTGTACTGTTTGGTTGTCAGGTTAGTAAAAGTATTATTTTAAAAACGTAAAAAATAAAATAAAACAATATAGAAGTGAGGTAGCACCATTCATCCAAGCTCCCCCTCCACTACAACTCTGAACACAACGTAACCTCTGATCCTTCTCTTCTTCTCTTTTCATCATAACCTCTGTTCTGTTGTATTCACTTTGCCACACATATCTTTGTCCCCCCCCCCCTCCCCCAAGGGTATAGAGAGCACATCTTCAACGTCCCTCAGGAGGAGAAAATAAATAAATAAACAAACATTTTATGATGTCCCCTCGAATTGCCCCGCGGCCGGCGGCCTCAGCAGACACGCGGTGCTCCTGTAACAGAGTGCCCGCCAGCGGTTAAGTGGCTGAGATACAAGGACAAGGTCATCCTGGGTAAAAGGCACTCCGTCAAGGCTGGAGAGGCAGTCAAGTGACATCTCTCAGAGAGAGAGGCTGCTTTTTATGACAGCCTGGTAAAGAGGCGTGAAGTTACCGCCGTGGCCGTCGGCATCAAAGCGTCTCCTATTGAACAAGAATTGGCGATTAAAAGGTTCCGTTCTCGCAAGGGCATACGAGGCTTGAATTCATTAACGCGACTTGTTTTTAACAATTTACGAAACGCTGATATGAAACGTGCGCTAAAACGGCATATAATCACAATTACAGAGAGAACTCATGAATAATAAGCAGGTCCAGAGCACAAAGATTCCGCACGTTGGCTACGGATGGCTGCTAAACTCATTAAAAACCATAATGCATGTGTTCATATTCTCATGGGACTTTGGAAGGCTGAGAAAGAAAATCTGAATCAAGACTTGATGGAGAATTTTGACTAACAATGGCAAAGAGAACGTTCATATAAAATGTATGCAACACTGGACTCAATGAGCAGATGTGCCAAGAAGAATGGAAGGAACCTTGGGAGTTGTAGGATTAGAAGGTGCCAGTACAAATTACTCCTAAAGTAGGCTATTGTAAATTTCCCTCTACACCACCAAATCGCTTCAGTGAAAAAGCACAGACCGGCTATTTACAGGGCGACTGCTTGCCTATTATGTCATGCCCAGAATAGGGACACTATGTGGTTAACCCATTCTGACCTGAGATCAGATTCATACGAGGTTTCCACTGGACACACTCTGGTCTGATCAACCCATTCTGACCTGAGATCAGATTCTAAAAATGTCAGTCGTTCTTCGAATTTTTCAAAAATAGCAGACCTACAAGCTCGTATTGCGCCACTCGGTGGCGCGATATGAGCTTGTAGATCTGCTATTTTTCAATAGGTAAAGCATAACATGATGCTAACACCAAAATGGGTGCCCGGTCAGAATGGGTTAAAAAAGATCAGTTTTTTTTCCCCACAGGCTAGTGTCACTATCTGTAGGGTTTCAACAGCTTCAGCTAGTGGTACACACACGGGACGTACGTGGCGCGGACAGAGAGAATAACCGAGCCAGGGTAGAGAGGAACAAAGTGAGACAGAAAATGCCACGGAGCTAAATAAATAAAGGTCCATCGTGTCTACAGGCCGTGTGTGTCCTCGTTGTTGTTGTCGTCGTGGAGGATAATATAAAGGGAGGACGAGATACCATGGGGCAGGAGAACAGGGAACAGAAAGGCCACTGCTGGGAGATGACATCACTGGTGTGGACCCACAGACCCCACACACACACACACACATCATACAACATACACTCAAGTACTCGAGTCATGCAGAGCCACATTAAATTGGTGCTCACAGACGCCATGCGAGGCCAACCATCGAGCCCTTCAAAGTAAGTGTGTGTCCACGCGTGCATTATGTAAGAGTGTGTGTAGTAGAGCAGGCAACCTTAGGCATGGGTGCCAACAATGGCACAGCAGAGGGTGATCACTGGCACACTGGCACAAGTGTGAGAGATGATTTTTCTTTTAAATGTATATATTAAAAAAAAAGGTTTACAGTTACATTAAGTCCACTCACATCTGTATGCAAATTACATCCTGCACATAATTCTACATTCATTTAGACTCACATTCATTGAACTCTGACTGGAGAGACAGTGGTAAAAATAATAATCGAGTCTAGAAATCATACATGCTGATGTGAAAGAAAATGTTTCTAAAGAAGAAGGGAAAAAATAAAGGTTGCTATGCGTGTATGAACAATCAAAATCGGATGGAAATATATAGTCTGGATGTGGTGTCATAATTAAACGTAATGTCTATATGGCACGCCGACTATCAAGAAAATAAAGACACAGCACTTCATGTCGAAAAGGTTGCAGACCCCTGTAGTAGACACAAGATAGAGAGAGAGGCCATCTTGAAAAGGCTGCAGACCCCTGTAGTAGACACAAGATAGAGAGAGAGGCCATCTTGAAACAAACACTACGAGAGTGCTCCCAGACTAGAGTGTCCCTTGGGAGACACACGTCTCACACACACAGCTTCTATTTCTATAATCGTATAGAAATGTTCTATAAACTGTTGTCGCCAATATACGGTTCACGGCGTGCGTTTACGGAAGGCCTCGTGGACACAGCGTGTATATCGCCTGAAACGGCGTCCATCTTGGAACGGACGAGAGAAAACAAAAACAGTTGCATAACGATCAGAATGGGTTAATCAGACGAGGTGTCCAGTGGAAACCTCGTATGAATCTGATCTCAGGTCAGAATGGGTTAAATGATTTTCTCCATGATTGGACCTTGTTCTCCCGTTCCCCTATCCTATCCCCTTGTCTGTCCAGACACCCAACGGCGCTTGAATGGCGGAAGTGCGTGGAACCACACACCTATATATTATGTATATAAAATGGCTTCCATGCACGGCGCTAGCATGGAGACTGACAATGGTACAGCATTGGAATAATCAACGGATGCATGCACGTTGTCTCCATCCACACTGTTGTGGTTAAGCTTTGAGTGGGAGGATTTGGTGCTGCTTCACTGTACCTGCTGTGTTGTGAAGGTGACGATAAAACATCTTGAACACACTATGCTATGGCATTTTACCCTCCCGAGTTAACCTTTACCCTATACATCAAGTGCCAGGGACACATGAGCAGTTACCATGGTACTGTACATATAAAAAACCCTGCCATTGATTCACGAGGCAACTTTATTCTCAGAGTATTTCAGTTAACGCCGCGACAATCGATTGTTGCCGTCTACTTGCGGTTAGGTATTAATTGCTCGGGGAGGAACATCGCCAGCAGGTGTGTGAACAACGGGGCGCGCGCGGGCGGATGTGGTGTGACTTATTGACCAGTTCATCCGCTTCCCAGTGCTGCCATTGTGGATTTCGGTGTAATTACAGCCTCGCTGGGCAATCTGTGCCATCGACCAGCTCCTTCTAAACAAACAAGTCCCTTCAGGCTGAGCTCACTGCTGTCGGCTGCTGAGAGCGGATCGGTTAGTCAGGAAAGACACAGCCTCTGTAGACAAAGACGCACACGCTCATACACACACATTTCCAGGCACACTCACAAACTATGAACTATACAAACGCACAAGCAAATATATGTGCACGCGCGTGCACATTGCCGCCACACACCATGGAGGCACTGTACAGGCAGGAAATTAACTAACTCTAACGTTACATCCAGAGCCAGTCTATAATATGCACGAATCTGAACTGTGTATACTGTATAGTCTTACATGACAAGAGATGTTTAATGGAAACTGGAAACCATAACGTTATGTCAAGCTAAGAGCCAAATATATGCATTTAATGTCATTACTAATGTCATTCATTATATCGTAATAGTATATAAAGCAGCCAAACTATGAATCACACAGTTTAAGGTCTTTCAATCCATTCCGTACAGAAGTACAGATATACTGAATATCAAAATAGGTTACACTAAGACATACTGAGACGTACTGTAGTAAATAAGAGCTTTTTCATGTTCACCATAGTATGTACTGTATTTGGTAACCCGTGGAGTTTTGTCATGTATAATTCATACGCTCGACTTAATATGATTTACGTGTACAGTACAGCACACCACATGCGGTCTCGGTTCCGAAATGCAGGGTCTGTGTTCAAAACAAACAACTGAATGCGGGAGACAGCCTTTCATGGATACAAATACATATTTTCTAAATCGGCAGGCACCGGGGCAACACTGTGGAGAGGTCCCAAGTCACGTGACGAGAGCAGAAAAGGAAAAAACAACACGCCACATTTATGATACCTTGAAGACAAGCAAAGATACTTAAGTGCTACTAAATACCGCCACACCCCCCCACTCCATTCTGCCTGTTTATCCAAGACCACAAACGTTCTGGGAGCAGTCAGTGACGGTTTGCAGTAGATGGCTGATTCTAGAAATGTACTCGATAGAGGGGTAAGGTTATACCGCGTGGAAAAGCCGCGGATTTATTGTGGAAAAGTGGGATTTAATGGGACCCTGGTGGAGGCTGGAAGGTTCGAACCTGCTCGGTATTCCACCAGTGACATGAGGCCTTTTTGCTGCTTGTCTGGAGCATTTGCTGTGATCCTTCTTGGCTATCACCTTGTCTATAGTGTGGGTTTCTCTCAAAACAAAACGTGCACGCACGCACATACACACACACAAACACGTGCGTGCGCACGCACGTTCGCACGCACACACGCGCGCAGGCAGTTTATATCTCTTTCGATTCAATTTAATCCCCATGTCCTCCGATTTGCTGGTCTCTCCGTCTCCATCTGTCGTTCTGCCACTCCTCCCCCCCCCCCCCCGCATCCCTTCTTCCCTTCCGCCGCCATGTGCTGATCTTTGGTATGATCGATATGCCGCCCGAGAGGAGCGCGGCTTTGCGGAGCAGACAGGAGCAGAATACATCTACATGTGTGATGTCAGTGAGGTCAGCCTGAAGCTACAGAGAGGCTGGCTTTAATGGGAGCCAGGGGGCTCTCTCTCTCTCTCTCTCTCTCTCCCTCCCTCGGAGGCTAATGGGACCTGGGCTCATTTATTCCGGCTGTCACCCACAGGTCAACACATATGAATGAAAAGTCCTTGTCCATGTATCTGTATTCTGTATAGCCGTTAAGAGGGACACACGTGGTACATATATATATATATATACACCATTCACATCGTTACTTCAAACGCCAGGAAGGGCTGCCCAGTTTACTTTTTCGATTAAAGGGCCACTTCACCCCTTTTTGCAACCAGATCTTATTGTAATGATTCTTTAGGACACAAGAAACACTTTCCTGGAGTCTTTGTGTGTGTAATGTACGTAGTTTTAGGTATGACGCCATGTTCATGACCACAATTCCTGGACTACACTTCCTTGCTGCACTACAAGGCACACCTTCCCACAGCCTCCCTCTCTCCACAAGGAGGGGTAGTGCATCAAAGCATTATGGTCATTGACTCATTGTAGGAATTAAGCAATCCAGTCAAACCCTAGTCAAACACACAGACTTCATTATTTTTCTGGACATATTTCTAATGTTGCTACTTGCTACTGTTATCTACTACAAATAAAATTGAGTGACTGCAGTTTCTTCCACCGGTGAAATGTGTGTTTTTTTCAATGAATGACGTGAGACAATTGAAATTAATCTATTAGTCTGATTAACCACTCATTTTGTACTTGTGTCATATGCGTGTCGCATGATTCACAACATGTTGTGAGCTTGTAGATCGGCTATTTATACTATTTTTGATACTGTATTTCAATATATGAATAATTTATTATTGTTATTGATTAAATTGATTCGTTGGATTAACGTAAAAACAAATTATTGTATTCAAGACATCACAGGGTGAGTAAACGGTAGAAATAAAGTCATTTTTGGGGTGAACTATTGTTAAGGCTCGCAATAATGCGCTCCAGACGCAACGCTGATGGACTCCCTATCAAACACGCTCAAGTCCTCAGTGTGAACAAGCGCTACGTCGATCGTGTAGTGTGGTGAAAATAGCCAATTAAGCTGAGCTCACAACTTGCAGATCTGACATTTCGCCTATAACGACATAGCCAAATGACCAAATTCCCTCTTTGGAGTTATATTAACACATGATAATTGTACTGTGTAGCTCTGGTCTACAGCTCGCTTTCTGTACCTGTCTCTCTTTCGCACAAGCACAACCACACACACACACACACACACACACACACACACACACAACAAACTTTAGAGCTACTTTCAGACCACTTTTCCTGTCCGCTCTGTTCTCCTGGTGGATGAACATCTTACCCTGGCAGTGAGTGTGACAGTGACACTGTGACAGGACACCTCACAGAGCTCAACCTAATGAGCTGAGCTCAGGGCTGTATGGCCTCTCTCTCTCTCACTCTGTCAGCAGGTACAATATGACAGAACAGGATCCTGACAGCTTAAAAAAGACGACAACTTAAATGTTTGATGCATCGGCATCTTTCAGCCGACACTCAAGGCCTTGGCGAAGTGCCCAAGCGGACGGAGCCTGGTGTTGGGGATGGAGATGGAAGAATTTCAGCTTGATTCCACAGTAAGACTCAGTGATTTGTTTGTATTAGTAGAACACAGTTAACCCATTTTGACCTGAGATCAGGTTCTAAAAATGTCTTCTACATCCTGACAGATTTTTCAAAAATAGCAGACCTACAAGCTCATAGCGCGCCACTCGGTGGTCGCGCTATGAGCTTGTAGATCTGCTATTTTTCAATAGCTAAAGCATAACATAATGCTAACACCAAAAGGGGTTCCAGCCCAGAATGGGTTAAGATTTCAGTCAGCGAGGTAGACGGAATGTACAAGCTCCTGACATTTCGACTCATTAAAATGTACAGAATAAATAGCTTTAGTTATCCATTATAACACAATAATGTCAAACAAGTATACATAATCAGCCGCGTAAAATATCAAATGACATGACATGATATTTTCGCTCATTGTTTCCATTTAGTAAAACGGCTAGTTCTGGTGCCATTATAAGCCAATTTACAAGCTCCTAAGTCCAACGATACGCTGTGCAGTGGCTTATTCGGCGGTTAAGACTCCCAGTGGATTTGCATTTTATGATGTAGAACCCACAACTTATTTAGCCTCTTATAAATATACCAGCCTGGCAGTAGCAGACAAGACATGTTCTTAAAATGACTTTCGACTTCTTATAAAGGAACTCAAAGGAGTCCTCAACCGAAAATAGACCCACTAAAGTCGACCTTGCTTTCACAGCAGCGATGCTCGAGTGAATTTTCCTTACACTGCAGTGTATCAAATCAAAGCTTTGTACACAGCAAAAAATTGCAGTGTTCATTTATCCATTTCTTACTCAAGAGTGTACAAAATGTAACCAAATGGCTAACACTGTGTACGCACAGTTACATGTACACTCAGGATTTTACTGTGCAACCTTGACTCTTTCCCTGGCGTTTTAGCGAAATTTTTGGACGCAATCCAAAAAAATAATCCTGCCACTATTGAATTGAGAGAAGGAAAAAGCCCAGTGTGTCTTGGCCCTATTGTTGTGCAATAAATGGATTTGACGAGACTTTCCGGAGCCTATCATTGTGTCGCGTAGTATTGGAAGCTGTGATAAGTGTCTCAGTCAGCACATTGTGGGGAGGGATTAAGCCTCTCCAGACAAAGAGAAAGAAAGGGAAAAAGGAAAGAAAGAAAAGGAAAAGCAAAAGTAAACTAAATAAATAAATGGCTTGTTGCATTTCTCCCGGCCAAGATGATCACTATCGGTGTCCACTCGTATACTCGTCTGTAATAGAAGTTGGATTTCCGCACCTCGGTAAATTGAATATCTCGTTCTATTAGAAACGGCTCGACTCCGAGAGAACGTCTGGGGAGAAGAACCACATAATAACACGGTGGCCTCAGGAGGATGGATGCATGGCACTGTCTGGACCACTGTGATGATGTCACAGGCCAGAACGCTCCTGAGAGCCTCCTCCGCCCGCACGGCACACACACACACACACACACACACACACACACACATCTGGGGCACGTTACCGCGGCAGCAACACGGGACATATACAGAGGAATCCATAGCTCGTCAATGAGCCTCGTCGTCATTGGCTGTTCTCCTCTGCACCAACACCAGTACATCGTATCGGACGTTTGTTCAATGTGCATCATCGTTTTGCGTCAGTGAAATTCACATAACGTCCTCTGTGGAAACGTCGCGTCTGGCATAACAACAGACACGGTGTTGTAAAACAGTTTATTAATCGTGTATATATAGCGCTAGGCTGCTAATGCCCCTTCTTCAACGACCAAACATTGGACGGGAGGGATTGCTATCTGACGGCGCTGACGTCTAGCATGACGGCCACTAACCAGACAAGGCATCGGGGGGGACGGGGGGGGGGGCTGGGTCGTATGACAGCGGGGATCTCAGAGATGGGAATCTCACAGCTGGGAGAAACATGACATCAAAGCAGTCAGAATCAATGAATGCCGTTTGCCTATTGATTCCTTCTGCCCCTGCCTCTCGGGGTGGGGGTGGGGCGGGGGGGGGGAGGCATGTCAATAGAGATGGGCTCAGTGGCTGAAGGGGGATTTAGCACGCGGCTTTAATCTCACATCGCCACTAATTTCGGTGTAAATCCCGTTTACAATGAAACGCATGGTATTCATTTAGGTGTTACATGGAATCCCAGCGTGATGGATGGAGGCTGCGAAATGGCCAAAGTAATCCCGTTCTTTTATTATCAAGAATAAAAGGTATTTAGCAGTGGAAGATGAGAACTCCGACCTGTCTGGGCTTGAGCAGTTTATAGACGTAGGGATGGAATGAATGCACGTGGATCCAGGCCTAGAGGGACTGTGGGATACAATAACACATTTAGGCCTGGCCTCCAAATTAAAGAAAAGAATCTTCTAAAATCCTAAATATTATCACGATTTTTCAAAAATAGCAGACCTGCTATGAGCTTGTAGATCTGCTATTTTTCAATAGCTAAACTATAACATAATGTTTAAAACACCCAAAGGGGTTCCCGCGCAGAATGGGATAAGGTCATACTTCTTTAACTCCTCATTGGATTGTGTGTAAAATGGGGTATAATTAAGTTTAATGGATCAATTATTTATTGATCCCGCCCCCCATTTCTCATAATTATAACTATTTATTAGCTTTTGCGTGCACGGTGTGTGTGTGTGTGTGTGTGTGTGTGTGTGTGTGTGTGTGTGTGTGCGAGCGCTTGTGTGCACGTATGCTTTGTGTATGTGTTGTATAGATGCACTGTATGTGTTTACTTTGTCTGTATGGTAAACACGTCTTGATTCATGCTTGATTCTGTATAGTCAAATGTGGAAAACATAACATTGTTAAATGTAGGCAATTTTCCCAGCCCAGGTTCAATCCCGCCCCCCCGTCTCCCAGTGGATCGACCGACAGCATAATGTGGAAACGAAATTGGGCTGTTATCCCCCGGGATGGGACGGCGCTGTCACAGATTGTCTGCCTGTTTATCCACCCTTCAGGGTTCCCCGTCTTAGTGGCGGCTTAACAAAGCACTGTGTTTTAAAAAACAAAAAGAATAGAGAGAAAAGAAGACGAGCCAGACTGACTGACCAAGAAAGGCAGTGGAATATTCTAACAGAGGATAGAAAAAGGGGAGGGGAATAAAAGTCAGATACTTTAATAATAATACGGCGTCTACTCTCTGGGAATGTACAGTAAGAGTAGCTGACCCTGTTCATTCATTCTATTTCTAAGGTATACACAGAGGGTGTTCAGCCACGAGCAGGCTTCCAGAGTCATTCACACGCCACTCCTGCATGTGAGGCCCACCAGGCTGCAGATCTACAGCCCCGGTCAGGTCCACTCCTGCATGTGAGGCCCACCACGCTGCAGATCTACAGCCCTGGTCAGGTCCTTTCCTGCATGTGAGGCCCACCACGCTGCAGATCTACAGCCCCGGTCAGGTCCATTCCTGCATGTGAGGCCCACCACGCTGCAGATCTACAGCCCTGGTCAGGTCCTTTCCTGCATGTGAGGCCCACCACGCTGCAGATCTACAGCCCCGGTCAGGTCCTTTCCTGCATGTGAGGCCCACCACGCTGCAGATCTACAGCCCTGGTCAGGTCCTTTCCTGCATGTGAGGCCCACCACGCTGCAGATCTACAGCCCCGGTCAGGTCCTTTCCTGCATGTGAGGCCCACCACGCTGCAGATCTACAGCCCCGGTCAGGTCCATTCCTGCATGTGAGGCCCAGGACGCTGCAGATCTACAGCCCCTGTCAGGTCCACTCCTGCATGTGAGGCCCACCACGCTGCAGATCTACAGCCCCGGTCAGGTCCATTCCTGCATGTGAGGCCCACCACGCTGCAGATCTACAGCCCCGGTCAGGTCAACTCCTGCATGTGAGGCCCACCACGCTGCAGATCTACAGCCCCGGTCAGGTTCTCATTCCTGCATGTGAGGCCCACCACGCTGCAGATCTACAGCCCCGGTCAGGTCCATTCCTGCATGTGAGGCCCACGGCGCTGCAGATCTACAGCCCCGGTCAGGTCCATTCCTGCATGTGAGGCCCACAGCGCTGCAGATCTACAGCCCCGGTCAGGTCCATTCCTGCATGTGAGGCCCACAGCGCTGCAGATCTACAGCCCCGGTCAGGTCCATTCCTGCATGTGAGGCCCACGGCGCTGCAGATCTACAGCCCCGGTCAGGTTCATTCCTGCATGTGAGGCCCACCACGCTGCAGATCTACAGCCCCGGTCAGGTCCATTCCTGCATGTGAGGCCCACCACGCTGCAGATCTACAGCCCCGGTCAGGTTCATTCCTGCATGTGAGACCCACCACGCTGCAGATCTACAGCCCCGGTCAGGTTCATTCCTGCATGTGAGACCCACCACGCTGCAGATCTACAGCCCCGGTCAGGTCCATTCCTGCATGTGAGGCCCACCACGCTGCAGATCTACAACTATGCATGGATGGATTATATTATAACGCCATCAAACCTGGGAAGACACACTCATAAAAGAATGCGGGGCGGCCACTTTAATGTCGTTATTGTTTCTTACAGAGAAGCACCCCATATGTTGCTGCTGTGGCTTTTCAAAGAGCATAGCTTCCTGTGTAATATCATTGGGTCGCATCGATGACACGGCATGTGTTAGAAGTTACAATGGAAAAGGCGTCTGCCGCTATCCAGCGTGGATGACAGTGTTAGCATACATATTTTGTTCATAGTACGGCCGTTCAACACACAAAAAAAAGCTACAAAACCTTGCACACGAAAACTAAAAAAACGATGGGAAAGTTTCCACCGATCTCTGGCGAAGTGGTGATTGATTACACTCAGATCATCCAACCTTGAACCCCACCCTGAGGAGAGGAAGAAAAATACTTTGATTTAAGCTTTAAGGCTCATAATCATGGCTCTATTAGTGGTCTATCAGTGGCGGTATGGGAGGACCAGACCACAGGAGGAATAAAGCATGTGGCTCCGGTGTTAGTGGCCGAGGGGACTCTTAATAGCTGCTATCAGAGCTGGGCTGGCCGGCAGCCGGCAGCCTCGGTCTCCCATATCGATCAGACACAGGGCTCAGTGATTGCCAGGAATAGCAGTTGATTCCAGAAGTTATTAGCGTCGCCGGGGCCTCCCACCAGGACTGGGATCAGAAACACCCCCCTGTCTCTGGAGGGGAGCAGAGTATAGGAGGATATATGGAGTTCTGTGTAGGCCACTTAAATAGTTTCAAACTGGGGAGCCCTGCAAATTGTGTCAATGTGGGAATTATGGGACTGCACTGCATGCAAAGCAAAAACAATCCTTGAATACTAATGGTAATTAAAGTGTAAAACAATTATGCCAAAATGACATAATTGACTGTGTACTGCCAAATCAATCATGTAGCTATTTCTATGAGTTGCGAAACACATTACTGTTTTGTTGTGTGTTTTGTCCCCCCCCCTCCCCCCTCCCCATTTTGAAGACATTTGATGTACAGGTATAAAAAGGAGGGCTATTAGTAATAGTATAGACCCCTGGGGGACTCCGCTCAATGAAGTATATTTCATCTAAGGTTTAAGTGGCTATAAAATGTGAGATTTATTTTGAACTTGAATTTGAAGTAACGCTTCAAAAAAGCATAGGCACATGCGCTTTATGCAGGTTTCATTTCAATGACGCGTGGACAAAAATGTCTTCCCTCCCAGGGCAAAAGAATATATATATATAATATATATATATATATATATATATATATAATATATATATATATATATATATATATATATATATATATATATTCACGTGCTCGAGGGGAGCATCCATACATGGCCAGTGAGAGCGACTGTATTCATGAACATGGAAATGTAATAAAATCAACGTCTATGCCCCTATGCGTATAAGCTGTATAGTTTCAACACATTTATCGTCCAGTGCACAAATTGAGAACACAAGAGCACTCGCACTCGCAAGGATAAATAAGCCACACATGTGTACTATATTAAGCACTATGTATACAGGCAGTATATATATATACATATTAATGCTTAAAGTCACTGGCACACATGGTGGGTCTAATCTTAACTCATGGTGCAGCATCTGTGTAGATGAGATATCTGCTTCAGCCTACACAGTGATCATGTAAGCACACACAGGAATGGACTGAACATACACCTGCACTTACCAAACACACACAGCGATAAACCAACCAAATCCCCCTCGAGCATATAGCCAGTTGTCATTCAACAGAAATGGGCATCTAAATGTAACACAACCCCATCATCTAGCTCACTCTCGCGCAATGTGACACGAAGCGCATTGTATACAGAGTTACACCCTTGGACATTCCATAAGGATTCATCCAAAAATAACATCAGAATAAAGTGAATATCCCAAAACTGAAAGAGGGACTAATAATGGATCACATTTCTCCACAGGAAATTTAAGCAGCGCTCAAACAGCCATTTTTTTGTAGACAACGGCGTCTCTCTCCCTCCCTCCCTGCTCCCTCCCTCCCTCCCTCTTTCTTTTCAAACTAGGCTGGCAAAATGAGTACATATAAAATCTGTTTCAGGACACCGTGCCTCTCGTAGGCTTCCATGGCTTTATCCCATTCAGGAATCGAAATAAAAAGAAAAGTCTTCTAAATCATGACAATTTTCGGAAAGATTTGAGGCACATTTTAACGTTTTTTTTTTCAAAAATAGCAGACCTACAAGCTCGTAGCGCGCCACTCGGTGGCGCGCTATGAGCTTGTAGATCTGCTATTTTTCAATAGCTAAATTATAACATAATCTTTAAAACACCAAAAGGGGTTCCCCGCCCAGAATGGGTTAGAGGCTTTCCAGCTGTCAGCCGCTGATAACAAAAGCTACTGGCTCCTGAAGAGGACTCTTCAACCGCCACAGCCAATGGCTGTCAGCCACCGCGGTTGCCGATTAGCATAACAAAGCATGTTTATCTGCAAGATTTTCATCACATTTCGAATACCTCTCTCTCTCTCTCTCTCTCATCATCGCCCCCATCTAAAAGAAGGCCTCGAGAGAGAGGTCCTCGCTAATTTAATATTTACATTCCAGCACTGTGGGGACTATAATTCTGATCTTGACAATTCTTGTCAGTTTGGACAGATGTACAGATGTATCATAGCCACCATTGTTTCAAACACAGTAAGTCAGAAGCACATCATTCTGTACACTCTGTATACGCCTAACAAAGACACCAGGCATTGTTACACGTTTGTTATCGTATTATTGAGTGGTGCAACCACTCCTACAACCAGCAATGTCCGTGTGTCCATGAGCACGAGAATGACTATTAGTACCAGCAGGGGCGCTGTTTGCCAGAAACAGAGAGGGAGATAGTGCTGCACTGCTAATGAGAGAGAGAGAGAGAGAGAGAGAGAGGAGGGGCGGGGGGGAGGGTAGTTGCACAACTCAGTTCACAGGGGTGTGATATTTTTTTTTTTTACAAATAATATTACTTTATTTAAACTCTTTTTGCCATTGAGCTGAAACCCACTGTACAACAGAAAAGTTGAATGCGGAGTTACGTCCTTTCGTATGGATGGATGCCAGAGTTATTTTTTAGCGCGGGGTATATATTAGCAAGTATACCAAACCATATTTCAAGATTGACTGTGCTTGCCTGGCGGCCCTCTGTCTTTGTTGTATTTGCTTATGAGCAACTGAATAATATCTCACCATACTTTCAACCTGGTGGCCTCGATTTTGGGCATGTCAAAATAAGAAAAGATTTTCTTTTTTAAATATAGCCAACCGACAGGCGTAGAATATGTCACATCACACGACACGCTGTGACCTTGTAAGACGCCTGGCTATATGTCTTGCCAAGCGACACCGTCGTACGACAGAGCATACCAGTGGTTCACATACTGCAGCGTGGCCGAAGGAATCAGACTGAATGTGGCTCTGTGTGCCTGTGGAGAGACCGCTGGTGTGCCAACCCCGGGCCTCACCACTGCAAAGACGAAAACACAGGCTGCCAAACCATGATGGGGAAAACACTGCCTAATCACGCTACCGATGGCTACCACGGTCGGTTCGGCCACTCTCTCTCTCTGTCTCTCTCTCGCTCTCCCCGTGCGAGGTTTTAACTACATTCCATAGTTTAAGGCAAAGCTGCCTTGACAGCCCTGTTTGCCAGAGCAAATCCAAGCCATCTGTGACTAATGTGAATGGTTTTGGTCTTAACGTGGGCCAGGAGAGACAGACATGTGCTTCAAACTCTGGCACACACATAGCAGCACACAACAACAACATGCAGTCCTACTGTACAGCTACTGTACGCACGATCACACAAGCATGCGCGCACACGCACGTTGCGCTCGCGCAGGCACGCACGCACACAAAACACTAACTAAGTGCCTTTTGGCCTAAGGGTGGCGCTAGAGGAAAGGAGAGGGAAGTCACCAAAATCCCTTCACTATCCCCATGGAGCATGAATGCGCTCGGCAAATCACATGGCAATGTGCCCATGGCCTAACGCGGAATTCACACCAGCTGTGAGCGAATATCCTTCC
Organism: Protomyctophum bolini; assembly: GCF_963924005.1. Classification (NCBI taxonomy): domain Eukaryota; kingdom Metazoa; phylum Chordata; class Actinopteri; order Myctophiformes; family Myctophidae; genus Protomyctophum; species Protomyctophum bolini. Next base: position 10,921,098 of record NC_137880.1, on the reverse strand, counting down.
GTAGTGCGGGGAGGGGGGGGGGGGGGGGGGAACCTTCACAAAATGCAATAAAATGGGCGTGTCTGAGGAATGAGCGACACCCTCGTAAATAAGCTGAGTTGTGTTCTCCGCTACACTCCAGGCAGATCAAAGCCAGCGGCTGTGCCTGGCAGCAGAGGTCACAGACAATAGATGCTCATCCCTGGCACCTTGCTTGTAAACAATATATACATTAGGTTGGTGAACCAATAGGGAGCCGGCGATCGTTCCCAGCGCCGGTTTGATTCGCCCATCTATGCCCAGAAAACCATAGGGTTCTTTCAGGCTATTTCACACCTACAACTGCTAGTTTAACCCATTCTGGGCGGGAACCCCTTTTGGTGTAACTAAGCATTATGTTATGCGTTAGCTATTGAAAAATAGCAGATCTACAAGCTCTGTCGTTGATCCAGGCGACAACGTCTGCGTTAATCGTGTTAAAAGTGCGGCTATCCTACTGAATGAGGCATCTCTAGAAATAACTCCAGTTTTTGTCCAAAACCCATCACTGGATGAAAAGATGACAAGAAAAGATGGCGGTGCAATGCAGTGCATCGACGCAGCCAGAGGTCCCGCCAACGGGAACACGGTTCGTTGGTGAAGGGTCGACTTATAAGAGGCTTATCGAGCCATCATGTCAGCCTACAGGCCATCAGAAGTACATGACACACGTTCGCTCAACACAAACCGGATTCTTTAGGGATTTGTTGTCACACATGGAGCGTAAATCCTGATTAGATTTTCTTGTAAGGCGGCTTTTGACTGGCACATTCTTGCATATTGGCATTCCTAACTGTTTGTCATTTAGCGTGCGGATGCAATACTAGCGATAGAACAGACGAAGACAGTGTCGCTTTTGATTCAATGTGTTCAAGTCAGTACTCTCAACTGTTGGTACACAAAAACTGATTTTACAAAAAAAAGCAAACGGTTGTACTTCTAACAGAATAACGTTGACATTGTAAAGGTTGGTGACATCTGATATACATTAGATGTATTTACAATCATCCGGAGTATTTTCAGTCTGAGAGTTAGTGGCACAGCCTGCAGGGTTCTAATTTGGGACACACGGCATCTGACTCGATATCCTCCAGCTGTTTATCTGTATCATGTCTCTGAATGTGCGTGTGTGTGTTTGTCTGTGCGCTTTATACACCAAACAAGATTACAGAGTGGGGATTGTTGCCAAGTTGATTAGGAGACTAGATTGAGATGGATTAAGTGAGTGAGAGGAGAGGAATAAAGGCAGAAAATGGAGAGCACACTTGGGGTTTCCCTTAATGTAGTACAGGTATCTCTGACACACAGTAGTACATTCTGGAGTGGAGAAACAATGCAGTATTTTGTACAAAATAATTTCTAAGGTATTTTGAGCAATGAGCATACCGGTGAGTGAAAGATTTAAAAAAATGCTAACTTTGATCTAAAACGGTGTTGAGTGAAAGGGTGTGTGAAAACCGAAAATGGAATTAACAAAACAAAACTAGCCACTGTGTAATTTCAGCTGATGACAAATGGTGTATTTTTTCAATGGGCAAAGCAGATTAAAATTATGCAAATTATGTTGTGAAGGTTAATTGCTTCGCTGAGCATCTTGACATTTTGGACACCGCATGTGTAACTGGGAAATGATGGGAAATGATGAAACTGATGAAATCATTTCAAAAAGGTCAGTCACTAAAATGAAATGACACTCGACAATGCTCCTTGTACAAGCAAATAAGATTATTCCCTTTCCACAAGGGGCGGAAAATCTTGGTTATTTCCCTGTAGCTGTAGCCCTGACCTTCAAGGACAAGGGTTCTTTTATTAGTTTGTAATGGTAAGAATTAAACGATGACTGTTAAAATGTATGCATTACATTTATTGATTCCTATCGTTGCGGGGGCATTCGGGTAATTGGTAAATATGCATTTTTTTTAACACAATAAGACGGCAATTTTTGTCTCTGCAAGGCCCCAGGGTATAGAACCTCCGCCCCAAATTATCGGAATGCCACCGACATTCTTCAAAACCATCTAAAACATGGAACCTGCTAATGGCTTATCAGTTAAAACAACGGCATGCAAAATAGATGAGCCTAGCTTTAGTTTCCCACCAGTTGTTTTTCAGCGGGCGTTGAGAACTTGTTGGATTATTGATGACTGATGTTTCTACTGGGAGTAAAACAGCAGGAGCTGCAAGTCTGACTTGAATATTCATTGAACAGTACCTGCAAGATTCTAACTTTGTGATGCAATAATAGGACTGACTAGTTCTTATTATACACTTGGTACTGCATTTTCTAGTTTTTAGTTATATTGTACTTCATAGGACTTGATCTTATTTCCTCAAATATTGTACATGAGTACAATTTTGAGATACTTTTACTTTAATATTTACTATCCTTGATCATTTATACTTCTACTCCACCTCTACTCCACAAATATTGTACTTTTTACTCTACATTTACTTGACAGTTTTAGACTTCAGATTATTAACATATATTAACTATGCAAGCACTATTTTATACTTTCGCTATGTTAGAAAACGTCAAGCATGTTTTAATCATGTAATCAACGGACTTCCAGCACTGTTGGCTGCAGAAAAGGACACAACATATGCTCACACCAATTCCTTAACCCATTTTGGACTGAGGTCGATTGATAAAAAGGTTATAAATCCAAAAAATAATCTGAAAAAGCCATGTTTCTATGTCAGTGGTGCTCAACCTTTTTCAAGGACCCCCAGAATTATCTCTATTGGGCCACGGACCCCCATCTCAAAATATGTAGTTCCAGGGACCCCCCCAGATGCAAATATTTTAGTTAAAAATGTTCGCTCTGAAATATATATTCAATGATTTGCGCCACAGTTTAACGATTGAAGGTCTCGCGCTACAAGCTCGTAGCGCGACACTCGGTGGCGTGCTATATGAGCTTCTAGATCTGCTATTTTCCAATAGCTAAATTATAACATAATGTTTAAAACACCAAAAGGGGTTCCCGCCCCAAAATGTCTTAAGGCAAACAAAACCAGCACATGCTGTAGTCATGGTGTGTGCCGCACAAACCGAGTCAATTGGCCATGGACCTTGGAAACAGTGCTGGGAATCCCCTTTTCTTTAGCGCGATGCATACCAATCAATTCCCCATCCATCTCTGGTCCTGTGCGGCCCTCGATCAAATATGGCTGCCTTTAAGTGTTGAAACATTTAGTGTATGTTTTGTGTAGGGAGGGTTGAACGTGTGTGTGTGTGCGTGTGTGTGTGTGTGTGTGTGTGTGTGTGTGTGTGTGTGTGTGTGTGTGAGGAGAACAAACATCTGGGAGAGGGCAACAGGCATGCCTGAAGATAACAGATTCAAGGCCACGCACATGATGTGAGATACATCCACGATGTGACCTTTTCAGGTTTGCAGGACATGGTTTTCATTCAGCTCGTTCTCCCAGCGTTTGACCTATTGCTTTGATCAGCTTTAGGTTTTTTTCTCTCTCCCTCAAGCGGATTATTTACTGTATCTCTCAACCCAACTTTTGTTTGATGTGGTCGTTCACTTTTGACCAATTTCCATATGTCTTGTTAGTGATTCATATCCTATTGTATAAATAGACAAGGAAAGGAAAGGTACTATGTTTACCCAGGGTAACTGGACTAAGCTCAAGAACTTGTTTACAGCCAGGCCCTGCTCATAGAACATTTCATGGTAGGGGTTCAATGCCTTGTCCATAAGGGCACTTCAGCGGTGGTAATTTTTTAACGTGCCGGTCCAGGGATACGAACTATAGCGACCTTCCTATATCAAAGACCGCTCCGCAAACCGTTCGGCCACCGCTGCTCCTAAAGATGCACAGTAAGATCCTCAATGATACATTTGACGGAAGTGAACACTCAGGATTTTATAGTGTACCTTTAGAGAAAATCCGCTCTCTGTTCATTACAGCTATACTGCACATAACTACAGTGGAGTTATGGTGAGGAATTCAACCTAATGCTGCTTATGCAAGTGTGTACTATGATCATCACTAAATGCGTCCGTCAAAAAAGGTCTTTCATGCGCTATAGAGTGGCACAAAAGCATGGTATTGGCTGGGTGGTAACTGCATGGTATTGGCTGGGTGGTAACTGCATGGTAGCTGCCTCCATGTCAATAATTACACAACCCCACACCCTGTTTAGCCCGCTGAAAAGCTCTGTGAAATGCCACGGCGGTCAGGGCAGCACCATGTCGGTCGGAATGTCCACGCTGCGTTACGTATAGACCTCCAAAATAATCACCCGCTCTTATGGAAAAGTGAACTCTCTCTCTGACTGCCAGAGAGGACGGATGTACTCGCAGCCTATGGTTGAGCCTGTGGGGATGTAGCAGCTGTCAGCGCTGTCCTCACTAGCTTGTAGTCTCACTGTTAGATGACATTATCCTCTGCCATCTATTAGCTCAGCTGTCCCATTGCCCCCGTTGGCAGAGGTATACCCACACACACACACACACACACACACACACACACACACACACACACACACACACACACATAGCCGGAGGGATAAATCCTATCTGACAATAGCTTACCACTCTGGCCACTCACTGCCACAGATCTAATGACTACCCACAATGCACTGCGAGATGGCAAGAGGACTGCATAATCAGAGGAGGGGGGCAGGCGGGCGGGGGTCTCATACGGATCACTTTTGCCTTTGTCTCGGTCGTCAGTGTAAAACAATCGTGTGAAGGTGCGCTTTCTTCCTCCGTCACTCATTGAAAAGCTGCAGACAGAGCCACTTAGCTTTGTTCCAAACTCACTTTGAGATTTTAAGGGTGACCCAGAGGTTAATCTTTAGAGACAATGCTTAAAACTAGTGGATAGATAATTAGGCACTTTTAAGTGTGGCGAGGGTGAGCAGAGGGGCAAAATCATTGAATATGAAACGTCTGTTTCTCAAGAGCCTAGGGCAAAACTACAACAAAAAGGGGTGCTCAAGTGGAGCGCCTATCTGCCAGGCGGCATGAATAAAAAATACCTGGCACATTGTTATACACTATGACATCAGGTGATGCACAGTCTGCACTCGTTTTCTGAGGGGCGCCACCCCCTCCAATGTCTGGCTTTCTCCCTCATGACGTCACAGCGGGCATAAATAAGACAAACATAAAAAGTCCATAGACTTGTGCCTAGCGCCCCTCAACGCGGCATGTGTACATGCATGTGTCAGGTATAATGTCAGTGCTATGATGTCAGTACTGTGACAACCAGGCCTCTTCAGTATCACTTTGTCAGAGTACAAGTCTTATGACACTCCAATTTGGGAGATTGGGGGTTCTCCATATTTGGGTACAAGTGTCTCAATAAGTATATTATTATTGACGGGACCACATGGTGTCAAAAAACTACCAAAATCCCACACAGTATGACTAATGAGTATGCATAATAGTGTGTACCCCCAGTCCTTGTGCCTCATCTCTGTTGCCTTCCACAGAGCTATAGTGTACAACCACCACACGACCTTTGACATAGACCCTTCCAGACACCGCCCCTTCATTAGCTGTGGATCAACTAAAAGCCGACGAGGACGTCGGTGTTGATGGATGCTATTGGCGTGGGGCATGGTCCAATAACTGCATTATATATGATATCGATCTCAGGTGCACTGAAGGCCTCTTAATCAATTGTAATGTTGTGTATTTCACCTTTCCACCTAAAGACATATAAATACTCAATAATACCCCGGTATCCACTGGGGCGGGGTAAACGTGAAAACAATTCTATACACCACAGTCTAGCCGCGAACCCGCCAGCCCCTTCAGCATGCAGGAGTGTATGAAGAGGACTGGGGACACAGGGTCCTGGGCTGATAAATGACTCGGGTGTTCAAAATGAGTCCACACTTACCACCCCATCGCCTCTCGAGCCCCCCGCGGCAACACACATCCACTTACCTGCGAGAGAGGAGAGACAAGAAAATCAATGACGCTCACACACATTATATTACAACTTATCTGGCAAACACCCTTTTGTTTTGCCTTCCTCCCTCCCTCTCTCTATTGTCAAGGTGGACATGGAACAGTCTATAATATCTTGATAGTTGTGTGCTGGTGTAACACGTTGTGAGCTTGTAGAGGTGCTATTATTTATACATGACATGGTGTGCCACCGAAATGGCACATTAAAAAAAATTACAACGAGAACATAAAAAGGACAAACGATAGGGATGATGTAAGGGGGTTGCTGGGGAGGGAAGGTCATGTTATTAATATAATAAATATAACACTACTATACAGTAAAACACAGACATTCTCCCTAGCATGCCCATGACTCGAGCTTTAACAGTTATAATGATATTAATAAAAGCCTGCAGTTTCAGAGTTCGTATACCGGTAATTAATGAGCTTGTCGAGAGAAATATTCATTGCAATAGAACAAGCCACTATTTATGTTAAGGGTGAGTTTCTACCATATCAGCAACTGTAGGCCCACTGTAGATCAATCGCTAACGAACAGCCTGTCTCCATTATGAGACGTGGACACTTGAGTTTGGTCCGGCCGTCAATAAGGCTGTTCCGTTACCTCGGAAAGTCTCTTTGTGAAATTGTTACAGCTTTGCCTGCAGGCAGCACGAGCATGATAGGGAACAAAAGGGACAGAACAAAGCCACGGTGGAGTGACCTCTGGCAGAGGTGGATTCATCACGTCCCATATCTTGTTATCTGTCTGTCCCACCAAGAACGCTAGAGTTAATGGGCTGGGACCCCGACCGACCTGCTGCTCAACACCATCACACGGCAAAAACCCTGAGTGTTCATTTAACTCAAGGCAATATAGGCTCTGTGCACTGCACACACACCCTTTTGGAAAGAACTTGGGGCCCCTTCCCCTACTTCCTTCACAGGTGTTACCGATGATAGTACTAATGAAGGCTCTGTTCCATTCTGGTCAAACAAGAGTCAGGGTGCTGCTATTGTGCATGTTGGCTCACTGGAAAGACTCCGCTACACCAGTGTCCTTGAGTGGATTCCAAATGGCACTGAACGGGTGTGTACTGTAACTCTGAGGGTGTACAAAATGGTTTCATTTGTACACTCTCAGAGTTACGGGAGTCCTTGGAATTAAAAAGTTTGAGAACCACTGTATACTAAATGGAGCAGAGCCTTAATTAATATCATCTGTAACACCTGTGAGGGAAGTAGGGAAGGGGCCCCCAGAAGTAGGAAGAGTTATTCTGTGTGCATACATTAAAGCCCTTTCAAAGCTTCGCCGCGGGCGTGATATGTATTCACGAACAATGTGGGCACACCCAAACTGAGTAACAAATGGAGCTGTGCTACTGGTATTATTACTGCTATTAAAATCGATACCAGAAGAGTTCACACGGAATAACAGAACTGTGAACAGCTCGCCTTCGCTCGCTTCTCAACGTTGTATCATCTCACCCTCCCTGGGAGAGTTCAGAATTAACATAAAATAGGCTCGATTGTGACATGCACAAAGAAGCGTTTCCTCATCTTCACAGTTTAACAGAAAGCATGTCCGTTCCTGCAACAATTCCAGGACGTAGGCAATTCCAGGGATACTTTTGCTACACGCGTGGGGAGCAGAGCGCAAAACCACAGCCATCGGAAAACGTTGACTAATGTCAGTGTTGATATATGGCTACTAGACGCTGGAGGGTTAACAATAGGGTAAAAAAAAGGAAAACTTCAAAGACATATCCTTTCCGATGGATTGTCCACTTTCCACTTAGCCTTTTGTTGCCACAATGCCACATTTTGGCTGCAGTTGAATAGCTGCAACAGTGTCAGTGGAGGGTGAATAGTTGTCCTGAAATATCCTGTTGAGTAACCTGTTCATCTTGAGTCGTATGTCTGCGCCGTCAATACAAAAACCCTCATCTGTGCATACTGTACGTCTGTGTGCCAGAGAGAGTGAGAGATCATCTGTACATACAGTATGTATACTGGATGTGTGTGTGTGTGTGTGTGTGTGTGTGTGTGTGTGTGTGTGTGTGTGCGTGTGCGTGCGCGTGAGCAGCGAGCGCCCAGCAGGAATGCATGTCGAGAGTCAAAGCTCAGCATGCAGCATTCCTTGCCTCCCTGAGTGACTTATCTCTGCATAGCTGATCAATAATTAACCATGGGACATGGCTCTAATGAGGACAGTAATACCCTGTTAGCAAGATAACACTTCAGTGGGGGGGGGGGGGGGACTGGGCTACCGCTCTGCCTTTAGAGCAGGGCTTTTCAAACCTTTTCATATCATTTGAGCCACGGACCACCGTTTGATGAGATTCAGCCTCGCAGACCTAACTAACGGTATCATGTTTTTGTCGTCGTTGGATGAGATTCGGTCGACAATTCCATGCCGTATTGATGTGGTACCATAGGAGAGATAAGAGGCAAACGTTGGTCAAAATAACAACTCTTCTACAAATGCAGATGTTTAACAATAATTTAACTCTTGAGAGCGCATTTGGTTTCATTTTTCACTCTCAAGAGTTAAAGATAAAGGTTAAAGAAGGGTCCATTTGGTTACCAACTCTCCATCGTTTAGCTGGGCTGGGGACCACCTGGACCCTCAAGGACCATCGGTGGTCCCTGGACCACTGGTTGAGAACCACTGCTTTAGAGTCACTCATCACCCCATTACCATTCCTCAATTGGTTGAATGTCATACTTGTTGTCTGGGCATATCTATTCAAACGCACCTGGACAGTGGGTGCAGGGCCAATAAGGCAATCATGGAAGGAGTGAGGGCCACAATGGGGGGGGGGAGGGACTCAATCTGAGGGGAATGGATAAAAGTGATGAAACGTGTGTGCATCTTCATACTGACCGGACGAAGATCTATCAAGATCGAAACGTTGTCGTTTGTTCAATAAAGTAATTATTTACCAAAAGAATGGTGTGCAGGCCCTATACCTCCTTCCATACATCACAATCTTCTGCCTGGCCCTTCCATGAGAATGTCACTCTCTCGGACGGTCCCAGACTGTCTTTTCTGTCCGTCTGTACACTGTATGTATGTGCCTATACTCTCCCTTAACTCATTCTGACCTGAGATCAGATTCTAAAAAATGTCTTCTATACTTCCTGACAGTTTTCCATTCTGACCTGAGATCAGATTCTAATAATGTCTTCGTCAACGCTGCTCACTCCACTCCATTCTCATCCCTGGTTCTGGGTGTCTAGTCGCTGCAGACTGCTGAATGGTATGTGTGGCGGGGGGGGGGCCGGGGGGGGGACACCATCCCCAGCAGCACATCAATACATCTCCTGATGCTGTATGACACATGCGGTAAGGACCATTTCTGAGCTCATCCATCAGGAGTGTGGGGGGAGGAGTGTGGGGGGAGGGGTGCTCCCGAATCCCACCGCCATTCCCCCCCCCCCCCAAAGCCCGCCATCCGCGTCCAGCAGACGAGGTTTAATAGGTCCCATTAATCAGCGGCCTCGTCTAGAAAAGGCCAGGCCATAATTCAGCAAAAAGGAGAGACTGAAACCCTCAAGACGTCTACATCTTTGGGAATGAGAGAGTGTGTGTGCTGCCTCAGCATAGTGCACAAAATATCAACGTACAGGGATTGGCCACTTGGGACAGTATAATATGTAAGGTTAAAAAAAAAAGAAGAAGAAAAAAAATATGTCTTTTGCATTTCTAATTAGGCTATCCGACTGACAAGGATTGTATGTGACGCCAACAGTGCCAGATGATAAATGTCTGAACGCGTTGACTCATGATGTGTTGACTAATGATGGCCGGCAGAAGGTAGGTCCCGATAAGCACCCGACACCGATCTGTCTGTCTGTCTGCTTCTGTGTCGGTCTATAAAAAAAGGAAATCTCCAAGGGCCCATTAGATGAGAGGACATAGAAGGATCGCTCTCTCAGGAGAGGCTCCGTCTCTAACTAGCCAAGTTGCTGCATGTGTTTGTAGAGGAGGGAGAACGTGAAAGTACAAACAATGCCACTCATTTATCAATCTAATGTACTGTAGAATGCTCAGAGCGTTATCTTATTCGTGTGATTCATGAGACATTTGTATCTCGCCAATCACCACGGAAGAATGGTCAGCTATAGGTGCAAGAATACAAAATGGAGATGCAAAATAGTCTAATCTTGTGCAAGTCCGATTGAGACAATTAATTATATTATGGAAGCCTGAGTGGTGTTGAAGGAACTCGGAAAAATGCAGTATGGAAAGAAGAAATCACTGCTGCGGTTAACAGTGTTTTGCGATCAACAATCAAACACCAGTTGAGCTTTGAATATTTAAGTTATACATCTCTATAATACTAGTATTATAATAACATATATCACACATGAAGACAGGAGTGTAGAGGAATTCTAACAGAGCCAGATCTAGCACTGCTGAGATTGACTGTCAAACAGTAGGTTGACTGACTAAGCATCTAACCTATCATAATATGGGTAGGCTAACCCATTACAATATTATTGTAATGGGATAGCCTACCCATTGCTTTAAGTTTAAGGGTTAATTTTAACTGCTTGAAATATGTAACCACTAATAGCCTATCAAGTAGGCTATCTCAACAAGAAAGAGAAATTAATTTGACACCAAAAGACTGTTAAGTCCATTTAATTAAATTACCCATTTATTGTTAGGGATATATCACACATATAGTCGATATGTGGGTATTTGGATGCGTACCTAAGATGCCAGTCAGAATATAATGGTCTAATAACAATCTCAGACAGATTTACCATGGGCAGCAGCAGCACCAATACCGACTACAACGCTTCCATACACGAGTCGAAACTACCAATCTCTGTGTGGAAATGACCATGCTCGTTCATTCGTAAATGAGCGGAAATATACTCAAACATACACATACTGTACGTCATTGGAAAACACACACACACGCGCGTGCAGTCGTGCACAAACACTCACCCAAACTAGAGTTCATCACGAGTGAAAATAAGCTTGTAACTTGTGTATTCGAAGATACCTCAGGCTTTTCCAGCGCCATCTGTTACACCCACACCTTCTCACAATAGAGCTGAGGGCCAGTTGGCAAACAATGCGAGTACATCCACACTCGATGACTGGCACATGAACAATAGTGATACAAGACGAGCCAAGTTTCAGCTAGTATGAGAGATCTGCTCCATGGCAAAACAGAGACCTTCCTTTTAAGACACACTTGTCTCCCTGTATATAATATACAGCACGTACATTGATTGATTCTATAAGGATTGATCGTACAATCGTTCAGCGCTTGTTTTTATAACAGTACTTGTAATTCCGCTACTACTGCTTGTTTATGCTACATTACAAAAAATGCAAAAACTAGTCAAACTGAGTACAAAAGTAGAGCACAATCTGTGCCAGTCTGTGTGAAAAGTTGATCAGTTCTTTGTTTGCACAGGACCAAACTTTCTACCAAGTTTTGTGCAAATCCCTTCATGTCCTGCTAACAGACAACCAGAAAGACGGGGGACATAGATTTGGGTGAAAACATTACCGTTACCTCCTTGGTGGAGGTAATAAAGGAATGCTGGTACAAGTGGAGCAGCCTCTCACCTATATGCAGTCATTTCTGACGGCTTTAATCAGACACGTTTAAAAAAATGTGATCATATCCTGGCAATACATCCCGAAATAGGATTCACTCATTTTAGAGTCCGTCACTTCCATCCAAACGTCATTATCATAATGGCTGAATGAATGGAGCGCATGCAGCGGACCAACCCAAGCAGGCGTCCATGTTGTACATGAACAAAAACAATGGAATACATCAGCTTCGAAGCGGCTCAATCCCCGGAGCAGCGCCTTTATAAAGACAGCCGGTTAAGCCATCAATAATTAAAACAGATGTAATTCCCATTAGCCAATGGAGCGGGCCCATAAATAGTTAATGTAGTCCTCGTGTCCCTCCCCCACACCTCGTATCTTCTCTCCCCCCCCCTCCAACTGTCCTCATGGCTCACTCTCATCTCTCATCTCCTCTCCAAGACTCCCCCTTTACACAACAGTAGGGAGGCGATGCAATGCGCTCCGAGGCGGAGGAGGAGACGTGCTATCATACTGATTAGAGTGGTCCCACCGGGGGAGGTTGGATGGGCGATGAGACGATGGAGGCCGCTTTTACAGACCCGTGCCGGTGGGAATGGTTAGCTCGAGTACTAGCGAGGCACTTATGTTCAGCTTACACTCGAGCCCCGGCAACGGAGGGGAAAACAGGCTACTTTAACACTCGTCCGCAATTAGAAAGTAGCGAAAGCAAAAGCTAATCTCGGGCGTTAAGTGGAGTGGAGTTTATGCAAACACTCAACCGGCGGGATGGTCAAGGGGTCCCGCGGGGGGGGGGGGGGGGGGGGGGGCAGGAGAGTTAACCCCCCGTGGCCATTGTTAAGGACGAAGTGAAAGGGAGAGGGAACAAAGGGAGGGCGGCTCGCGTGGAGGAGCTGAAGACGTTCTCCGTTTCTGCATGATGATGAATAGCGTCAACGGGATGTAGAGTGGGAGGCTGAGATTGAAACAGCCCTCTCCCGATGTTGCCCCATCAGTCACCAGACCCCCCTCATTAATCCCACCCCCCCCCCCCCCCCCCCCACACACACACACACACACACACACACACACACACACACACACACACACCCCCGTTCACCCTTGCCTATGTCCACCCCTTCACGCAGCCTGCTGGCGCCCCCCACCCCCTGTTGTAGCAGACGCCTGTGCGACTGCGGTGCTATCCCAGCACCAGGCGAGCAGCCACTGTCCATCCATCTCCAGGATGACACAGGGCCTAATGCACCGTCTCTCTCTCTCACTCTCTCTCTCTCTCTGAGTCTGCACTGGCCATAACAAGACAGCCCTCGGGCAGCGACGAGTAGGAGAGAAGAAATGCAGGGGGAGTTGTGAGTGTATGGTGTAGACACTGAAAACTCTTGGAAGAGTAGAAAATGAGAGAAATCATCCCTCCATTACTGTCGGACTCATGCAAATTGCATCGACAGCCATTACAAATCTCATCAAAAGGTGGACGGAGAAGACACTGGAGCAGTTTAAGCCTTTTATTCAGGTCGTCCTCAAGAGTCACGAGGAAAGATCGCAAGATGGAAATGTCAGTCATTATTATTTATACTAGCACCTGAATAAAAGGCTTTAACTGTCCGAGCTGCTCCAGCGTCTTCTCCTTCTTCTGCGACTATTGTCCTTGTTCCGGTGATGCAGCGGACTAGCCGGTTGAGGCTTGAGGCGCGTTGGTAGATTCCCTTTGTTCTCATCAAAAGGTACTTGGCCTTCAGATGCGAGTCGGATTAATCAATCAAAAGGCCAGAACAACAGTAGTCGTTATTCTAGCAGTTAACCTCAACATGTGGTCGTCTCCCAGGACTTCTATAGAGCGTCGCAGTCCCGCCCCCCTTTCATGACGACGACAGGCCCGGAAGAGAATTCCCCATTCATTTTTCCCATAGACGACGTTTCAAAAAGTATTTATTTAAAGACATTTAAGCCTCAAACTAAAAAATATGTATTGTACCCTTTTTTTCTTCGAATTATTTGATTGGCCCAAAACATTGTTTTTATCGTCATGATTTGTCCGAGGCTTAAAAGGTCCTTAAATAAACACTTTTTGAAACGTCTATGGGGAAAATGAATGGGGAATTATCTTATGGGTCTGTCGTCGTCATGAAAGGGGGCTCAATTGCTAATATTATCTACAGCAGCAACAACAGCTGTACTTGTTGGAATTCCAAGCCCGTTTGTTGACATGCTATAGTGAGTGTGAGCGCTTGTACCGTCTCCAGATTTAATTAGTCTGGCCAAGTAGAAGGGCAGCAGCAGGAGCACGCTGCACACCAATGCATGTCTTTGGATTTTATTAATCAACAACACAGGGTTCCACGGCATCTGACGGAGACAAGAGGCCTCCTGAATCATAATCTCCTGTCTGGCTGTTTTCTGTTTTTCTTCCCATGCAGAACTTGAACATTGTAATGCTAGGATAACCACGGACCGCTGTGTGTGTGTGTGTGTGTGTGTGTGTGTGTGTGTGTGTGTGTGTGTGTGTGTGTGTGTGTGTGTTGAAGGGAGATACAACTCGGACAGAAACGATTGTGTGGCAAATGTATCTATTATTAGCATTATGTAAAATGTCAAAATAGAGAACGCTTTTGATGTGGATAATGTTAAGTAAATGACACAAGTTAAACCCTGCTGATGTTGGCTACCTCTAAATTCTAAAAGAACAAGAGAAGAGTTGTCTCAACCCCGGGAGTGCAGCAAAGCGACCAATTCTGTATACAAAGTGGGTGTAACTATTGGGTTTTTATATAATCCCTTGTGCTCGCAGGCATCATACAGTATTTGGACAAATGCCACTTGGACAAAAACGAAAGTGAGACAGTAACATCTCTGTACCCTGTACTTACGGAAAGGACTACGCAGCCGGAACTCTGTGTGTGTGTGTGTGTGTGTGTGTGTGTGTGTGTGTGTGTGAGTGAGAGAGAGAAAGAGAGAGAGAGAGAGAGACTGGAGAAAGACATGCCGTTTCTGTTTTCTTCCAGATTCACAGGATGTTTCCCAGTGTTCCGTTGGGATGAGGGCCCCATATGGCTTCATCAGCAGTGCAACCTAAGCAGTCTTACTGTACAACGGCTGCTGATACACTGTACAGAACAGTACCTCCCGTCGGCTACTTCTCTCACCGCAAGTCCAATCCCAGTCTCCCTGGTGCCAAGATGTCTCCCACTGGAAGGGATTTGGCAACTCTCTAAAGAAGGGGGTTTTCAACCAGTGGTCCGGGGACCACCGGTGGTCCTCGAGGGAGCTCGGTTTTGACCTGAGATCAGATTCTAAAAATGTCTCCTACATCCTGACAGTTTTCTGAAAAAGCTATGTTTCTATGTCAGTTGTTGTTCGATTTTTCAAAAACAGCAGACCTACAAGCTCGTAGCGCGACACTTGGTGGCGCGCTATGAGCTTGTAGATCTGCTATTTTTCAATAGCTAAAGCATAACATAATGCTAACACCAAAAGAGGTTCCCGCCCAAAATGGGTTAACTCGTGAGAGTGTAAAATTTTCATGTTACGCTCTCAAGAGTTCAATTATTGTTAAACATCTGCATTACTTGAGGTCTACGCAATTAGAGAATGTAGAATATTGTTATTTTTGATCAAATGGTGGTCCGGCGTGGCTCAAATGCCGAATAAATAACGGGCCTTTCGTTTTGAAAAGGGTTGAAAAACGCTGCTCTAAACAACACCAAAAGCCATCCATCATCTCACAAAGGAGCGAGCACTACATCAGTCTGTATGTCAACAGCCCGCCAGGCCAATACACCTCCATCAGCTCCTGGACAGTTCACGGCTTCAACTTCAAATCAATATCACCATTACTGCAAACTTTCTGCAAAAATAACAATTTCATAATACAGATCTCGTAGATCGGCTATTGTCACTATTCCTGCACGCCACCACTGTACAATAAAGTGTATTGTACTTTGTACTACGGGTCGTTTCGAGATAGCAATCCAATTGGTTGAAGTAGCCATCTAGCCATGCTTAAACGAGCATGATGGAACACCTAATCAAAACTTTTGGAACATTTCTGGGCTAGTGGCTACATCTGTCATTAAAAAGTGGTCCAGGCACCTTGGCTGGTAATCCAGTCTGGCAGTGTGCCGCAGGGTTTTTTTTTTTTAAGCTATAATTAAATTATGTTTTTTTGTTAGCAACTATAGCAACTATAAGTCAGGTTATTGGTTTTAAATATCAGTTTCGATACATTTTCAGTGAATTGCCCAGATCTACTTCAACTATAATGATGACACCCTTAAAGCTGCACTGGTACGGTATGGAGCACACAGCAGTCTGAGCCGTGGCATGCACTAGTTCCACATCCAAACACAAGGTTGACCTCTAGACCAATTTGGGGAATTCAACTCCAAATCCCTGCAAACCATTTGTTAGGCATCGTTAGGCTTAACCAGAGGATCAATCTCGCTCACTTCATAGCGGAGCTCTATCGCTACTTGAAAACGAAGAAACAATGCCATGATAGACTAGATTAAAATGACCTCAAAGCAAAATAAACAAGTCAATAAATTAAATTACACGACAAAGGAGACTGTAGCAGAAATGCTGAATTGTGATCCCAGTTTCTTCCCCTCAGGACACTTATAGACACTACAGATTAGGAGTGCATTGACCTGGCTGAGGGAGAAGGACGAGAGAGAGAGAGAGAGAGAGAGAGAGAGAGAGAGAGAGAGGGGACTCCATGGGGGATTGTGTGTGTGTGTGTGTGTGTGTGTGTGTGTGTGTGTGTGTGTGTGTGTGTGTGTGTGTGTGTGTGTGTGTGTGTGTGTGTGTTTGCAAGTGTGTGTGTGTGTGTGTGTGTGGGGTGCCTACAAGGCCACCTTTCTACTGAGTAGCAGTGGTTTCTGAGTCAGCGTTCTGTGGCTCTCTCTCTCTCTCAAAGTGACGAGGCAGTCCATTACGAGCATGTTTTACTTAGTTGTGTCCCGGTGACGGGTGGCGAAAACACCATTCTACAAGCTCTACAACACTTTGCACTAACGACAGGGCTGTGAACTTGTAGATTGGCTATCTTCAGTGTGCGACACCACCAGGCCGGTGTGCACTGCACATATATAACTCAGGCTTCAGAAGCAAGAGAGGGATGAAAGCAATAGGACTGATGTGCTGTCAGTGTCAGGAAGAAGGAGAGCTTGACACCCAGGCTCAACCACATGTATGTCAAAGACACTGACAGTGAAAGATGTGCGTTCTGACGGAAAACGGCTTTGGATGTCAATTTGGCTTATAATAAAAGAGGACTCAATCAGGCTGGGATGAGTTCATCAGAGAAAAGCTTGTGACTACGGTGTCCACCAGCAGATGGCACTGTGGAGACAACAGAGCACAATGCACTGGCATGGTGTGATGGAGGGGTAACGTAACATTAAGTCATTCTTACATGTCAAGCTAATTTATTTTTAATGTATGCTGTAAGAAACCCTGCTAGTTAACTACGGGTGCCCTGTGGGACATGAGATTGAAGCAAGACAAGAGTCCAGTAAGATTAAAGGCAGGCATGTATATTATTTGGAGGAAATGTCCGTAACTCCGTATGTATGGTATAGCACAGCGGTTCCCAAACATTTTCGACCTAGATAGATGGGAGGAAATATATGAACATATTTGTTTTATATGCAACATATGTTTATCATATACTGTATGTGACATATTATTCTAAATTGGCCACCTGCATAATGTCTCTACATAATACAGTATGTACATTATACAGTATATCCATATATGTGGACATATATAAGCTATATACGAGATATATATAATATTTTATATCCAGATATATGCAGCATATATTCTGCCATATACTTGCCATACATTGGCAATTTGGCATATATGTTCGTATATTAAAGATCACACCCGTGTGAAGTGAGGGGCACCCTTATCATCGTACAGCATCATGCCGTAAAATAGACACTGGGGTAAAATTGTCCATTCATTGTCAATGGGAATTTAATGTGTGTAGCACAAAGTTTGTGCACATACACCAAAAGCTGGACATAGGAGGGACTAGCGCCCCTCAAAAATAGCACCATTAGCCTGTTCATGTCACGCACCCGGCACCCCCCTAGACAAGGGGTGCACATACCACAGTTTGGGAACCCCTGGACTATAGCAGGGCTGTTGAGGTTGTTTTCCAATAAGTTAGTGGTGCTGTCTAAAAAACACCCACGCACTGTTTTCCACAAGAGGATAAATGCAATGTGCTTAACAGTATAGCCCTCTCTAGGTGTCCAGCTGTGTGTGTGTGTGTGTGTCTAGTGTCTACTACAGCATTTACTGGGTACGTCTTCATGAATATAGATGTTTAACTTGACAGACAGATTTGGTGAGAGCAATTCGTCATTGTGAACTCAGACAAAGAAGATGAAGGATGGTCGCCCGTTTGACAAGCTATTCGTAATGACGTACTGGATGTGACATGACACGAAATGTCACGTTGGAATTTGCCATGAGACAAAGCAAGGAGACAAATGGTGTTGTATGTGTGAGTGCACACGCAGTCACGCACGCTAGTTCGTATCCGGCCGTACAAGTGCTCTGTCCGCCAGTCTCTGTCGGCCCGCAGAGGAGTGAATCTCAGCTTCCACGTCCTAGCTGCATGGCAGCAATCAGATAAATGACAGCCTCGCATTAAAATGGAGGAATCAAGGAGTGGGGTATAGCCGCAGCCCTCCGCTCGCCTCTCCATCTTTCACTTTCTCATTCCCGAGCTCCAGCCGCCTGACAGACTGCCTCTGACAGCCCGCTGGCCCTCCAGCGACAGGTGATTTGTGCGGAGAGTTGATTCGGGGGCCTTGCACCTCTCGGCTCCTATTTAAAAGCCCTTGTCAACGTAATGAGAGCTTCGTGTTTTTGAGGTGGCGATAAGCCACAGGTTTATCGCCATTGGGCAAGAGCAAGGCTCTAATAGGTATTAATGACTCCCCCACACACTCCCGCTACACACATGGACATGGCCACCTGCACAAAGCGCACACGCGTACACTACACGGTCGAAGGACACTGTATGTGTGCAAGAACGCAAGACTTGTCGGTACTTCACAACAACCCCACCAGACCTTCCCCGACATATACACAGCCATTTCCGTCGCAATAAGTTTCTTTACTCTACCCCCCCATTAGCCTAGTTAATAGGCCATTAAAAAACATCACACAATAAAAGGCAGGCTTTTATTCCCCCACATAGTCTGGGGTCCTCGTACGTTCTGCATGAAAAGAATGTGACTGAGGATATAAGGGGGGGGGGGGGGGGGGGGGGCTAATCCAATGAGATCCTCTCCCCCCCACCCCCCGACAATGAAATACCTGACTGGTGGTGCCTCGTGGAATGACCCATTTTAATTGTGCGTGCTCTAATCTGTCCCACAGTGGAAAGTGCTGTGGCTATATCCAGCGCTCTTCCTCTGTGGCTCAGTGGTGCATTGTGTGGGTGTGTGAGGTCTAGCGGATCAGCAGTATTGTTTCTGTGGGGCTGTGATGGGCTTATACCGTGTGATGCCCCCACCGCCACCGTTCCCTCCATCACCAATCCCTGGATCAGTGCTATGTACTAAATCAAATCCACGTTCGGGAATTGTCCCAAACGACTGGGCGATTATCAATGGAATTTATGTATATTTTCGAAATGTATATATCCCATTTAGGCCTGACCTCAAAATTGTAAAAAAATCTTCTAAATATTTTCACGATTTTTCAAAAATAGCAGACCTACAAGCTACACAAGCGAGCCACCGAGTGGCGTGCTACGAGCTTGTATATTTGCTATTTTTCAATAGCTAAATTATAACATCAAAAGGGTGTACCAGTATATAGATATATGTATTTAATTTTGACTGTTTTTCCGACTATCCTTGGGATTGTGGGTGGGGGGTGGGTGGGATAGGGGATTGAGTTTTATTTTTTATTTTTATATTTGATATGTCTGTTTAATACTTGCCCCTGGGCTTGTCACAAAAAACTTGAATAAAAAGATTTTGAAAAGAAAGAAAACACCAAAAGGGGTTCCCACCCAAAATGGGATATATACGCCGGTACCGGTATGTGTAGTAGTAGTAGTTTTGAAAGAATCTTGAACTTGCGAGCATATTCAAACACGCTCAGCTGCAGGCTGGCTCATGGGTCATGTTGTCTTTGACTAATCTCCCAAAACTGGCTGGTTGGGTTTGATTGAATAGCGGCCTGTGCTCCCAAACACTCCCACCGCCCGCCCCCGAACCCAGGCATCTGATTCAGCAAAGCCAGCTCAACCCAGCCACGGTGTTCCATGTTAGGGCAGGATGGCCATTAGGAGCTTCCAATAAACATCCTGACGGGCAATAAAAACTGGAACATCTCCGGACAGCAAAACGCATTAGTAACCGACTACTCAGACTCATCCGTTTTGAGATTGAAAACAAGTCTACAAATTAAAAGCACCGCCTGCTCTTTCCAGACGACAGGAGGCCAGGCAGATCCATTTGAAAACATCTTATTGATTTTTTTTCTTTAAATCCACTTTAATCCTGTAGACAGGGTAACCTAGGATGTTTAGAGACCTGAGACAATACACTAGGAATTGCACAAAAAAAAACTGAGTGCAGATGGCCTCTTCATGTAGGCAGTTGTTGGGTTGCACGCTGGTGATGAGCCAGACTCTGAGTTGCTAGTCTACGACGTCAGGCTCTCTGGAGATGAAAGATAAAATGTACTACAGTCTACAGGCCAGGCCAGGCCGGTGCCACAGGTACAGGCATAGTCCATGAATTAATATGAATGCACGATATCTTCAAAAGTACATTAGACTCTTATGTATACCTGTATATCAAGACAACAACAAATAAACACTGAACCTCCCGCGAATCAATTGTGGCATGTGAGTGGCATTGTGAATGCTCAGCCCCAGGCTATGACCTTGCCCTTGGCCCAACCATTATTTGTCACTGTTACTATAGGCAAGGATGCTTACAGCACATTGCCCGAGTTTAAATACAGTAGCGAATCAGCGTTCGTCTCTTTATGTTAAGTATAGGACCTCTGACCCATTTGTTAATAGAAATCGCACAGCCTACTATACACGCCGCATGGCCTAGGGTCAGTACTGACATTTGGCAACCCCCATTTATCTTGCTCTATAGGTACCGTAAAGGTCATGAATTGTAGCAGGTCCGATAATGAGTCATGTGTGTGGGATGGATCAAAGTTAACACTGACGCTATAAAGGTCAAACGCCAGGCCCATGGCCCATGGCTGTCTGCTGCTGGTCAATTATCATCAATACTGTACAGGAGAACGACAGAGTGATTGAGGAGTGTTCTAGCATCTCCACCATGGATCTATAAAAGACAGGAACCAGCCCAATTACACACTCTGCTGGTCTACTCCACTGTCATTATATATACAGTATGACTGAGAAGAAAACCAGGGTGGGCAGAAGGGCATGGGTTTACACACATACCGAAAGGCAAAGCGACGGCAAGACGCTGCCCTAACATGCAACATGAGTTCGGCGATGCATACTTAAAGGTCTTCTTTTGTTTCCCGGGGCATTTCGGCTCTCGTCTTAATTTAGTTAAATGCCTGGCACGGTTCTCTCTCTCACTGACACGCTTTAATCCTGCTTGTCATAACAAACACATTTGGCGGGTGGTTATTTGCCACCCCGTGTAGAGTGCTGTGGACAGAGTGTGCACAGGAGCACGTTAACGCTGGAATGCACTAGACAAGGAGCATGACAGTACGGATCCAAAGTGCAAGTAAAGAACTGCGAACGCACGGAGCCAAAACACTGGCGTGATTAATTGCCTGAAACGCGAAAAGCAATTGATTCTCGTCTGCACTAATCTCACTGAAGGACAGAAGCAGAGGTGACTAATGTATACAGTCCAGCGGCGCTTACTTGACACTTAACATGCCTCATCCAAAATAAACTCTCTCTCTCGCTCGATCTGTGTCTCGCACGCGCGCACACACACACACACACACACAAATCAAATTAACCACTTAACACTATAATTTGGTGTATGTGTCAACAGAGGTTCACGCGGCTTCGGTGCACTCAAATCTAGCTTTAAAAAAAAAGCTACCCATCATGCAGTGGTCACGTGACTGTGACACTTTCATGGACAATTTCATGGGAGCCAAACTCACACCGGAAGTGCATTATTAATACACGGCAGTGAATGGAGCCGGCTGGACCCGCTCATAACAAACATTATTTATGGACAATTGAGACCTTTTGTAAAGTGATCACTTCTGGAAAATAACAGAAGACATATCACAGGTTGTTTTCTAATCACTTATACTTCTGGGATCATTTCTGATGTTATGCTGTGTATTCGAGGTTACAATATTAACGCTTCTGAAGAGAAATACACTTTACAGACGGACGTAGTGAGAAATGGCTGATTTGAGAAACGGAAGCTACAAAAGCTGGGTTGAAAACGCAGAGGTAAAGTGAGTGACGTCAGAGCACAGGCAATGTGCTCAGAGCCCGTCTCAATGATATATTGGCAACGTTAGCAATTTGGCGACTTCCTATCTCCAAGTCGTCACCAGTCTCAATTGTAAATATATAGATATACCTGCTATTTTAACCAAATGTTCATATATATACTGTACAGTGTGTGTGTGTGTGTGTGTGTGTGTGTGTGTGTGTGTGTGTGTGTGTGTGTGCGTGTGTGTGTGCCCAGAATAGGGATGCTTGGGTTCATGTGGTGAGACAGTTGTTGGGTTGCACGCTGGTGATGAGCCAGACTCCGAGTTGCTCTACGACGTCAGGCTCTCTGGAGATGAAAGATAAAATGTACTACAGGCCAGGCCAGGCCGGTGCCACAGGTACAGGCTGATAAGCGCGGCTAAAAGCCTGCTGTTGTGCTGTCAGATCACTGTCCACACCAGACTCCAGAGACAGATAAGCCCCGACATCCTCACAGGACCCATCTGTGTGGAAAGACAGATTGGAGTCTAGATACGCAGTGGAAGCAATATACGGTAGTCCAGTTAGTAAAGCAAAGTCAGGCAATGTGTGTATTATGCGGAGGATAGATCCGTTCACGACTGAACTTGTTCTGCCTTAAGGTGGTTGCACACCGGTGCGTTTTGTGGACGCGAAATTAGTAGGCTATCTGTCAGCCTGTCACCAACACTCCACTAGACAGCTGCGGAAAACAGATCAAATCGACCCCGGTCCGGAAAAAAAAACATTATATGGACGAACGTGATTGACAATTTGACATTAACCGACATTTTTCTCTCGAAAAAACGCACCAGTGTACAGCTTTAAGTTCTCAACAAAAATAATTGACCAAACACATTCAAATGACTATCTTCTCCCCTATACCCCACAAAACAGCACGTTGACGTTGACAAAGCTGGAGAGTACTGCTGCGTAAGGGACATCTTCAAGGCAGTGCCCTGTGCAGCATCTGTTCAGCAGGTGTCACTGACGGCACAGTTTTATGGCTCTACCGTTCCCCTCTGAACATAAGCATGGCCCATGCAGGAACTTGTCGTTTATCAGAGTAAACACCTTAAGGGAGGGTCCCCCATGCTCTGCCACACAACGCTACTGCGGCCAAACGTCTGACGGTCCTCTGACACCAAAGTCAAGTATTTCCTGTTCCTGAACCGGTGAAACCAAGTACCGAAACACACGCACACACAGACACACACACCCCCTTCTCACCTTGTCCTCAAGCTACATACAAAACCTACTCATGCAGAACTACAGAGGGAGAGAGGAAAAAACATGTGCGAGTAGTATAAACATTATTCTTGTCAAACGCTGTATAACCCGTTTGAGACCACACCTCTTACTATTCAGCCACAAGAACCTTGGCAGCCGAACAACACATTGTTGGGTCAGGTGGTTTATTTCTGTGCCATTTGACTGACAGCCAGCTATATCTGCATTCTGCAATCATTACACAGCCTGCCTACAGTATATAGTTCCATAATCAAAGCTGGCTGATTAAAACAAATCTTGCGGGATCCAGAGACAATCTTTACCAAACCACAATCTATTCCCCAGCCAGCAGCAGCAGTAGCAGCAGCTGTCCGGTGCTAAACCAATACACAGACCAATAATTGGGTGAATCTCATTGGAAGAGGGAAATTGGCTCATTGGGGTTTTAACAGCCGATCATCGGTCAAGATGTGGTGTGTGTTGCTGCTGCCTCACAGCAGTCGGCAAGCTGAAGTGTGAGTGGTGTGTGTGTGTGTGTGTGTGTGTGTGTGTGCATGTGTGTGTGTGTGTGTGTGTGTGTGTGTGTGTGTGTTGTGTGTGTATGTGTACAGTATGTGTGTGTGTGTGTGTGTGTGTGTGCGCGTGTGTGTGATAAGTGAGGGAAGGGGGGGAAGTGGGTGCCTGCATTATAGATTTAAATATGAGGACCACAGGGTAAGGTTGACGTGAGATTACACAGCAGGTGGTGTGTGAAGTGTGAAGTCATTCTGAATTCAAACTGGCGTAACACAACATCAAATTATAGGAATTCTATTCAAATCAACACCGCGGAATGCCAGGCCCTCTCAACAAATAACAAGCCCTTTTGTTCACTAACAGCCTATTAGGAACAATTTACAGGAACCTAGCTGGAGTTGTATGCAAATGTTTTTCAAAAAGTGCACACACACACACACAACCTTCGATAATTACTTTTAAGTATTACTTTCTGCATTCTTACCTAATCTTTAGCGACCATTTTATCCACGGATGGTTTCTTGGGGCGTGGCGGTTAACCTTGCCTAATAGTGTCTTTAAATAAACTGCTCTGCCAGTGCCAAACATAACTTCACTTGTCTAGTGGTATGCAATGCATTATGTTTGGACGAAGAGGGGTGTACCATTGACTGCTTGATTTTCCCCTTCTTTAAGGGATTTTATTATCCCTTTTCATTATCCCTTCTATAAGGGATTTTATTATCAATACACACTGACTGAGCACAATGCAGTAACATCTACAGCCATGGAGGTTTGACGACTGGTAATTGTGGTTCACCCTCCACTCCAACGGTATCCATCTCTGTCTCTGTCTCTCTGCATCTGTTGCAGATTGAGAGGAAGATATTGACTCCCGTCCTGTTCCCTGATCATCTCTCTCTCTCTGGCTGTATCCACCCTCATATAGCTAGACAGTCAGAAAAGATAACAAGAGGTTTAGGTCCCAACGCTGGCTAATGTCACCCACCGATGCTAAACATATAAAGGTTGACACATGATGACACATGATGGAGGCAGTGTGCATGTGTCTGGACTGAAGAAACAAAACAAAAATGAATAAAAAAAACTTTAGCAAATACCTCCTTAAATTGCAATGTTACACAATTTGACAAGTATAGTATACAATAAAGCTTCAATCCGTAAAATGTAGGTTGTGCGTTGGTCTGGCGAGTGGGAGGCCCGGTTTCAATCCCCGCCACATGCATATAGCCTACTGTGAGAAATAAATCTAAAAATAGCTAAGCAAAAAACCATCACATACTTTACCTTGGGATTGTGGTATGGATATATATACAATATCTGACGGCTATTAGCACGGAGAATAAATTATATTGGGGGGGGAATTCATGAATATTCTGAGGTGTCATTCATCTTTGTCAGGTCTGTGTATAAGGGTGGCCATGTGTCCTCCCCGTCACAAGGCTGGTCACCCTCAGGGCCAGGTGGTGACCAGACAGGACAAGGTCAGGGGGGGGAGGTCAGAGAGCACCAAAGGTCACGACAGAGATGGAGTGATAATGGCAGACACACGTGCGCGCACGCAACAACACACTAACTCAAGTATGCACACAAGTGTGCACTTAAGCATCCGCAAAATCCCAAGTGTTCATTTATCAATTTGTACACTCTCTCACGGTTAAATTAACTGTACTGTGTTTGTAATTGTTCTGCGTATACATTTATGCAAGTGTGAATCCTAAGAACAAAGAAAGTTGAAATAGCAGCACTCTAAAAATGCTAAAATGCAAGACTCTGGTGTGCATTCTTTTATTTATGCTGCAGTATGAATTAAAATGTTTATTTTCTTCCAGTGTTTAATTAATTTATTGTTTGTGTTTTGGAGCCCCTCCAACGACTGGTTTTTAAATTACGTCATGGCAGCCAAATATTTTTTAAATATTACATTTGTAATTGAGCATCCACAGCCAAAGTTTCTTGTTTTGAATGTTCTCAACAGATCGTCTCTGGGGTCACGGGATAGCAGAGTTGAGGTGAGGCCCCATTTCATACTTTCGAAAACTGTAAAAAGGGGGGAAAAAGCAGATCTACAAGCTCACAACGCATCGTGATGCAACACCTTGTTGTAGGCTTGCAGATCTGCTTTTATTTATTTTTTAATCTATGAAATCTTTGAAAATCTTTGAAAAAATAAATAGTTTTAAAAAATATATTATCGTCACAATATCAATATGGAGGTATTTGGGATAGGCTAGTTTGGCGCTGAGAGATGCACTCACTGCTGCCTGTGCCAGCTCCGCAGGCTAATTCTAATCCTATGAAGTACAAAATATGGCCACGCTAAGAGGATACGATACTGTATCAATCACAGTGAGGGATTATGGTGTGTTATCTCAGTAATAACTAGAGCAGCTTTAGTTGGTGGGTCTCCACTGATTAGCAGAGTATATTGTTTGGACTGCTCCTCACCAGCATGTCTGCTTTTTTTTCCAGGATTCATAATTCAGCCATCGTTAACGTTCCTGAATTGCCTGCAGCCAAGCAGCTATTCCAAGTTCAGATGAAATCCTTACAATGAACTCCATATCAACTCAAATATGACCGCAGGGGACTAAGTTGCGCTAATTCGCTAAAGGGGAAAACAACAAAAGTGTGCCAGATAGAAGGCCGACTCAGCCAATCAGGCTACTGTAGCCTTCTGGGACAGGGAGAAGTGCCCATAGGCTCATCTAGAATGGATACAGGCAATAAGTATGGTGATAAAAAAAGATTTTCCCCCTGATAATTATATTCTTTTTGACAGAATTAATCTTCCTCCCCCTCTGGTCTCAGAGGTGCCGGAAGAGAGAAGTGTTTGGAGATAGTGGGTGGGTACTAGAGGAGGTGGACTGGCTTGTGGGGAACAGTGCTAATAGTATAGTTTATTGTCAAGTGTAATGTTAACTTTGTTTGAAGTTCAAACAAAGTTCACCCATATTCCATGTGATTTGGAGCAAAAAATTAAAGCCCATTGTGAGACGAACGGAGGAGCC
This sequence comes from Protomyctophum bolini, assembly GCF_963924005.1. Classification (NCBI taxonomy): domain Eukaryota; kingdom Metazoa; phylum Chordata; class Actinopteri; order Myctophiformes; family Myctophidae; genus Protomyctophum; species Protomyctophum bolini. The sequence goes on along the minus strand of NC_137880.1, from coordinate 10,894,359 downwards.
GACTGACTCTTTGTCTTCCTTCCAGAAGACATTACAAAAGGCTTGCTGGTTGCAGCTTTCTTCCCTAAACCTGACTCCTCCCTGGTGGAGGAATTACAGCTCTGAGCTCCACAACCACCTGGCTCCATGTGCGCTGCATGCTAACGAGCCAGACACACCACAGCCCTAGAATACACAATCTATGCAGACAGTATAAGGACCCTGACATGGGCCATTCCTCCAGCACAGAACAGCGTATGGAGGGAGGGGAGGGGAGGCAGGCAGCAGGGCATTGGGGGAATGGAGGACTGTCACTGAACTGGGACTCTCTTCTGGAGGAGATTTCCATCACTTCTTGGTAGGCATGTAACAATTCACTCAAGTCACGATACGATTCAAATCACGAGACTTGGTTCACAATATGATTGATTTGTCTGGAAAATAGTATTTTTTCTGCCGTTTGCAGCACGATTCAAATTGTAAAAAAAGTAATCACGATTTAAATTGTCACCAGTTTGAACCGATTCGAATCGATTCACGATATATTGTTACAAGCCTACTTCTTGGACCTGCAAGGGTCCATTTGATTACTTGTACTGTCTAAGCTCACAGTTAACCATTTAAGCCCTATATTCTGTTATAAGGTGAATAGCGAAAATAGCAGATCTACAAGCTAACGGCGCGTCACAATGCGACACATGAGCTTGTCAATATGTATTCATTAATTTAATTTGAGTCTATAAAAATGACACGCCCAAAATAGGGATGCCAAGTTGAAAGTGATTAACACGGAGGGTGTGCCGCATTCTAAACGCCTTTTGCCATTTGAACGCTACGTGTTCAGTTTCCTCATTCATTTGTTAGTTTGTTACCACTTCATCCATCTGTTTTGAAGTCTGGTGACAAACCTTCCTTTATGGATTAGTTTCGTCTGATACACAGTCAATCAGATTACAGTCAATCAGATTAGTTTTAGCTCTGACCTTTGACCCATCCACTTAGCTGAAATGGATCAACCTCATCTCTATAGCACCATGACAACCATGGGATGATGCATTCAGGGCTGTAAAAATGTATAAGAAATGAATACATGTTGGTTGGACAAATGTATCGTTGCACTTTACTGATCAAGTTAGAGCAAATATGCTATGCCACTTGACTATGTGTTAAAAAGTATGTACTATACATTACTGTATGTACTGTAACTCAATTAATCCTACATTCAAATTGCCCTGTGGGTCCATGGGTTTCACACAGCTTATCATATAGCTATACTAGCTACTAGCTAGGTTATTTGTTGTTTGTTTGGGGCTAAAAAAAGGAAACACAAACAGCATTTCCCTGTCTGCTGAATAGCCCATGTATAAAAAGAAGAAGAAAGCAAAGGCTTGCCGATTGTTATTATCTTGCTTTCTTGACACAGTCTCAATCTCGACTGGGATTCACCAGGAGTTGCTCTCAACAGCCCTGGACATATACTGTATTGTGTTGCAACATGTTACTCAAACATTCACCAGTTCCAATGCAGCCCTTATTATAGGAGTGATTTAAAGGAGGCATGGTCATGCATCGTTATTTTCCTTCTGCTGATCCCGTTTAATTTGCGGAACGGAAGGCACGCTCAGATCCTGACACGCATATGCATGCTGTTTAGATATAAACCCAAGGCTCAATTTGTATTTTATGGTTGGCTTGGTGGCAGCTGTTCTCAGACGATGCCTGCCGCAATCAAATCTGCCTCGAGAGAGAGAGGGAGAGAGAGAGAGAGAGAGAGAGAGGGAGAGAGAGAGAGAGAGAGAGAGAGAGAGAGAGAGAGAGAGGCTGTAAATTCTGCGGTAATATCACTGTCCTTTCCAGAATGTTTGTTCAATGGCATTATGTGACCCATTCTGACATTGTACTGTCAGAATGGCATACAGGAGTCATAATGGCACGAATTGGTTCCTCTATTCAGTCCATTAACATTTGCGTACAGTTGGAATGGTACCAGGCTTAGTGATGTGATTTTGACGACCATTCGGGTCATGGACATTATTCCTCGGGTTTGGCTCATGCCGTTGTGTCATGAAATCTGTTACGGTGAAGCTATGAAAGGGCAAAATGGAACATCTTCATGCTCACAGTGGGGACTCTTGCTGTTAGCGTTTGTCAGCGAGCAAGAGCCAGTGCAGTTACTTGTCCCTTTCTCTGAGAGAGTGTGTGCGTGCATGTGTGTGTGCGCGTACACTAGACAGCACCAAGATAATGCCGTTTGTCAGGGGGTGTAAGGTTGTGGGGAATGTATGCTAGATCTAAAGAAAGAGCAACAGAATGAGATGAGATGGTGGGCGTTCACAGGCGGTCTGTGAAATTACCCGCTTGGGCAAGAAACAACAACATAAAATCCCTCGTTCACTCTAGACTTAAATCCATCTTCCTACAGTAAAAACCTTTCTGGTAGGGGATAAGGGATTTAAATGAAATCGTTTAACTATGACAACATTATTTAGCAGTATATGTATTAGCCATTTTTTCCATTGAACAAAATTCTAAATGTACCAAACGACTGATTAACCGGGAAACTCCTATACTTCCCACTGTAGGCCTATAGCTCTGTGTGGAACAGCAACGGAAATCTGGAGATTGAGCCCGAATGAAGTTGCCCGATACTACGACTCATTGGCAATTCATAGAGATGTAATATTCATTTACGATGAAGGCTAAATATTACTCCATCTTTCTATCTACCACAAAACTAGGGGTCCTGTCTGTTAACGAGCTGTAAGAATTAATGTCAGGCTTGGTTCCTTCAGGAGGGGTCTTAGCCACACGCCATATGTCCCTGTGCGGAGGAAATGTCTACTAAACGAGACAGAAACAAATGAGTGGATAACAAATTGACTGGCTTGACGTGTGTGTGTGTGTGTGTGTGTGTGTGTGTGTGTGTGTGTGTGTGCGTGCGTGTGTGTGTGCGTGCGTGTGCCCGCACGTGCATGCTTGCGTGCGCGTGTGCAGTCAGTGCAGGCGTGTTCAAAGGCAGTAGTTAAGTGGCTCATTAATGGATATATGTGGCCTCATCTGTCAAACCAAGCCGTTGCCTTGGAGAGAGTGTGTGTGTGCATGCGTGCGTGTGTGTGTGTGTACGCATGCATGCACGCACGCACGCACACATTTATTTGTCTGGCTTATGTGCCCATATTCCAGCAAGCTTAGTAGCCTCACTTTACCAATTACTTCAACATCAACACCATTATTTTAACATAAACAGCCATTTAGCTCGATGGTTCCTGGACCTAAATCAAAACTAGGAACATTAAAGCTTTCCACGCTCTCAATGAGCAGTACTGGCACTTCAGTTGAGCAGTAACACACACACACACACACACACACACACACACACACACACACACACACACACACACACACACACATACACACACATACAGAATGACAGGGCCTGTACCAGTACTGCCCCAGTACCACACATACGTACAGCAAAACATGATGGATAGTGGTCTCCATGCTAGCGTTGCAGAGTGGCCATCATATGAAAGGTAACATTATGGGAATCAATCAATCATGGCAGTGGCACAAGAGCTTTGACGGTTCCTCCGGGATGTCTCTCTGCTCAAATCACCGACGCTGGGATTTGACACTCCTGGGGTTTGACTGTCGCAATATTGATTTAGAAATAATTATCCAGACTGCTTGATAAATGCTAAAACGTTACCTTGGACCCCCCCCCCCCTCCCCCCCCCCCCCCCTGAATGCCACCGCGTCAAAAGCATCACCTCCCATTAAAAATGTACCAAACTATAATCTGCCACAGGAACAATCTCTCCCCTGCAGTGAAAGCTAAAAGAGATGCTGGCAAGCAATTACTACCAAGGAAGGCATGGATGAAATAAAGACTCTGACTGACAGATAAAAGGCTTATAACCTCTAACTGAACCCATGGCTTCACAGAAAAAGAAGACTGTCATACAACTGGTAGAAAACCCATATTTTCAGTCGACTTTTGAACATATTTTGAATTTTTTATACATCTAAAGTACTGCTAAGTGCTAATTATCAAAGTGTTATGCAAAGTCCAACACCTGACGGATGTTCTAGTGCAGTTTCAAGTCGAGACACAAAAGATTCGATGTTTGCCCGGGACCTAAACTAGTGAAAATAGCAGATCTACAAGAACAGAAGGCGGTGTAAAGTGACGCGTTGCTAGATGTAGATTGTAGGTCGGCTATTTCCAAGTAGATAGTAATAAATAAAAAATCATGGAATTTGTTTTAAAATGTATTTCTTTCTTTTTTTCCATGTAGGAAAATTGGGATTTTTACTCGAGTTGTGACCTATTACACTTGGTCCGTGACCCACAAATGGGTCCCGACCCAGTGTTCGGGAATCAGTCTTCCTGTGAATCCTGCTGAATTATTGTTAATCAAAGTTTATCACCGACATGCTGCAGTTCACACAGTTAAATTCCTCTTTATATGTGCTGTAGCACAGCAAGAAAGGCACCGTGAGCTTAGCCCAGGGATATAATGCACACAATGACCTTCTTTGTATAAGAACGTAGGAGGTGGTAGGGGCAAGGAGGGCCCAGGCAGTAAATCATTTCTGAGTTTACCGAGCCTCACCTTGTCGCGGTTTTATGGTTTTATGACGCTAAGCTGCCTGGGACCTCATAGAGGCTGCGGTACATGTTAGCGCTGCCTTGTGGCATTAATGTCAAAACAGGAGCCATGTACACACATTTCATAAATGAAGGAGGAAGGCTACAGTGTGGCATGATATGACAATCATCAATAATGCATGCATGTACGACAGCATTCGTGGTGGATTGTTTTTGGGCATAATTGCGACGTTCAGGGGATAATACGACTATGAGTGTCCAGTGTAATTGCTCAGCAGGTCCAAATGAGTTGGCGGCGTGCTGTGCTTAAGTGCACTACACACGATCATATGACCCATCACAGCGACACTCTGCCGTACTAATTATGAGTCCAGCAGCATAGAATATGACGGCAGCTGTGCACACTCTTCACTCTCGCGGTCACCCCAGTCCATTACTCACACTTTCCGCTGTGTTATCGCCACAATTAGAGATGGGACACGCTGCAATCCCCTTCAAACCAGGGACACGGGGAAAGGGACATGATTGGCTGCCTAGCACTGGCGTGGAATCCAGACAAAGATGCACTCGTTCAGCGTTAGGAAGAATCCTCAGAGCGGAGTGAATCAGTCTGGATTCCAGGCTAGCCTATAGCACCCAGGATTTATGACATGCCGGGATTACATCTGACCACAGAACGTAATTAACAGATTAGTGTGTGCTCGTTTTCTTTTTTTTCTCTCAATCTGAAACATTACCATACAAATGAGTTACAAATTTCACTTAATTCCATCAATGTCTCCTGACAATGAACCCTAAAGATTTGTGTGAATCTTGAGAACACGTGACATTTGAGCAAACGTTAATGTGGCCGATCAAGAGGATAGTTTCTGTCGAATGAATACAATAAGTTAATTGAGATATTTTAACACCATAATGAATTCTGCCTTCTCAGCTATCTGCGATCTAAAACAGGATGAATAAATGTTAAATTGTCACATTTGCCTAGTAAACTGGTCAACTAAAAACACACACAGGTCTGACTTTATTCGGCCTAAGCACCGTATACCATAACTACCCTATTAAGGTATGGTGAGAACAACAATCATAGGCGTTTAACTCTCGCCAACTTGTCTGGCACTGTCAACAGCAGGTCTGCTCTGCATCTTCTTGCCAGTCCTTTAATCACTCATGTTGTCCGGAATGAGACGGCCATTGCTCTAGAGCCTCACAAAGACTGCCCTCAGGACTGAAAAGCTCTCTGTCTTAATAAGCCTGACATTGGAACAGCACCGTACCACCTCTGCTGCCCCAGCAACTCACCCGTGCCAACAGTGGGACACTGGATCACTGCCTCCACCCGCAGCTATCGGCTAATTCACTTGACTGGGCCCCATCTTGATTCACTGAACCTCTTTCCGTTGCAATGGTAATAAGACTTGGTTATGTCGACTGGCTGGTCTTACTGCTTGCCTGCACTACAGTACGCAGGAAGCCCCTGCCTTCCACTTCCACTGTTCTTGGAGAGTAAATCACATTGGCCTTGTAGGCCTATATACTGTAGACTCCTTTGCTCTAATCAGCAGGGACTCACTTTAAAACACATTCATTACCCAGACAGGGGATTAACGCTATAGTGTGCTCCCTAGGTTTAGCTTTGAAGAGTTATGGGTCTCACATGGAGCTACTCGGGGCACGGCAGGCCAACAGCCTCCAAAGCCAACGTCTGCCCTTGAGCTGATTAATGGCGATCAATACACAATCATTGGCTATGGAATAGTATTTTGCGATGCCATGGCCCTTGCTCGGCCCAGGGCTCACACTCTGTGTCCTTGAGGAATTCGGTGCGGTTTAAATCTCAAGACAATCGTTGCTTGTACCCTTGGTGTGCGTTAAATCGTTTATAGGTGGTCCCAGACTGCCCTTGGTGCTGTTGATACACCCCACTTTATGTGTTGACGCCAGAACAAACAGTGCCATATGCTGTTGTTTTGGAGAAGTGGAGACTCCAGCGAGTCTACACTGAGGCCGTGCACATGTGCAAACAGCCAACCTCACGCAGCTCACAATAGCTGACTGCTAATGAACAAAATAAGTGCCTCAACACAAGGTAATTATCCAAGGAAGATGATCAAGCTGCTTCTGCAGCGACACAGTGCAATAGTGTCAGACTTCAAACTCCATTTTAACCACGTTAGATTCATCAAAAACACCTGTCCTTTTTCCGGGGACTCATACTGCCCTCATGTGTGTGTGTGTGTGTGTGTGTGTGTGTGTGTGTGTGTGTGTGTGTGTGTGTGTGTGTGTGTGTGCATGTGTGTTTTTAATTACGTTTTCATTTATTTTTAGGGAGCCTTATTCTTTCCTTCCTTACAACTTAATAATTGTCTGGGGAGTTCACATAAGTCTGAGTAGATGATAAAAATGACTTACTTTATTTGGTTATTTAGATGGGACAATGCACATTAATGAACATTCAATCAATAAACATTCCAGATTTAGCAGCTACAGTACAGTAGAAGCTAATTTCCAACTATATAGGTCTTTCTTTAGTGGTTAACACACAGTGGTTCATTTGTACTCTGTAAAGGTAAGGGAAACCATAATTCAGTTTGATCATGTGTGGACTGAGTCTGAACATGGGTCATTGTGAGTGTAAAGTTGCCTGAATGGCCAAAGGCCAAGTCCAGAGATGCAACGTTTGCACAGCTTCCACCAACAGTTTTAGTGCAGGATATAAACAGTGAAGGCCTTAAATAACAAATATCTAAATAAGACATGACAAAAATATAGAAAGCAAAAACACTACACAAAATAAATTATGTGTAGTGGCTTACAAAGTTGTACACTGATCGGTGCAGTTATAGGTGTAAACATTTAAGTTGCATTTCTTCCTCTGCCTAGTGGCAATGTGTGTGCATAATTTCACGGACAATATTTTGTTCAAAATGGACCAATCCTGCAAACTCTGGAAGGCAATCTTAGCCAATCGGAAAGGAACATGGGAAAGCAGACATATGCGTGTTGATCACATGACTATGGAGATAGTGTATACCGAATTGCGTGGTGTATGGATCAAATCTGTACTGAGTAATGTAAAGAAATGTGTTTTGCAAAAATCTGCCTCATGGTGGCACTATAACAGGCCGTTTGGGGCATTTTGTGGGCAGGGGTTCGTCGTTGGAATCCAGGGAGTGTGTGTGCACAGTTTGGCATTGAGCGGTTAACTGTACGCAGACGGGCAGACACACACGGACAGAGTACAAAACATTCTCTCCCCATGCCTTCGGCTGGTGGAGACAACCATAAGAAACTGTTAAACAGGCAACACCTTTACACAAGGACCCTGGCAGCGTTCCCCTAGCTAGGTGCTTACAGCTTTTTGCTCCAAGCCCAACTCAATCACTGCCTCTGCCTCTTATACAGTAGGTGAGTGGATCCTACTACAGTAGCAATGTTCTCATATAGCCTATGACTGACCTATTTATCACAAGGATGTTGTACAACACAATATAGTTACATGTCTCCCTCATCATTATATTCAAAAGACCATTAAAATATGGCTCTTAAATGACAGACTGCAGACAACACACCCCACACACCTCTACAATACTTGGCACCCTCCGATCTAGAGAGGAGTGCGGTGAGGTGAGGTGACCACAACGACCCATGATTAACACCACTATCAGAAACCTAGTTCAAACATGCATTGGATAAAATGCATTGGGTTCAAACATGCATTGGATAAAATGCATTGGGTTCAAACATGCATTGGGTAAAATGCATTGGGTTCAAACATGCATTGGGTAAAATGCATTGGGTAAATACGACGATGTTAACACTGTCCATGAACCAACAATACCACACAGTCATTTCCAAAAAAAATGGAAGCCGCTGTGTGTAGTTGTTAGGCGTGTACGCTGTTCTCCATCAGGGTGTATGTGTATAGGGCACGGGCTGCCCCGTGACAGTGAGCAAATGTTCAGTAGATAGAAAACACTATCCTCCCCCCCCCGGTAAGCACAGTAGAACTGTAAACACTATTAGCCTTGTTTCAAGCTGTGTAGTATGGGGGAAATGGAAAGGCTGACTCACCAACACTCAGTTCTGATCCACGGATGAGCACCCATCCATCACTATACTATACGTCCTGTAATTATGGCCCCGGTCTGATTGCCAGATAAACTGAAATAGATTGGACCACGCTATAAATCACACGCCTATTAGGCCATATGTACTGTACTGTAAGCCCGGTGCACGTGATACAGTACATGTTGTCACTGAGGGAGCCTCCTGTGTGACTTCACACCGAGGAGGACATGGTGTGAGCTAATGAAGACTTCTCTGAGCCATTTACCCAAGATAATGATGATGATGATGGCATTCCAGAGCAGCCAGACATCATTATCCATAAAATACATGCAGCGTTATTATTATCGGGACGACGTGCGGAGAATATTAGAGGCGCCAGGGCTGAAATTTAAAAAAAAAATGAAAAAAGAAGAGAGCTCTTTTGGGGGAAATATAGAAAATAGACGATCTCAAAGCTCACAATGATGCGTGATACCACACTGAACTATAAGCACAATCACTGAACTATAAGCACAATCAAGTCAATAATGGAGATTTGGTGTACGGCGTGGATTTTTACACAGAGAGGGCAATTCTTTCAACATAAGATGCTGCATCCAAGTTCAGGAGAGTTTGGAAAAAGCCATTCTCTTCAATGCTGTCTTCGGGTGGTATATGGCATGGAAAGGGGGCATTTGCATTTAGGAGAGGGCACTTTTTACAGACGTGTAAAAGGGCTAGGGCTCAAGCCCCCTTTGATGTCTATGTGTGCACCTGCCTGGTTATTATCAGTGGTGACGTTAATGTCCTGTTTAATTGTGTCTGGAATTGAATCTATACTAATTTGCAGTATGTAATGAATCCCTTCAACCCAAATGTGAAAAGTGTTTTTACTGTCTAGTTATTTTTTCTGTAGAATTCAATACGTGGCTTCTTACCTACACTATGTCAAATTCATCTTCATACGAATGCAAAAAATATTATATTCTGTGTAGTTGTCTACAAAGCCATTACTGCTGCCACAGTTTGAAGTGTGAGGAAACATCAAAGTAGAGCACAGAAGCTGTCCTCGGTCTAGATTAAGGCAGCGGCTAGTTTAGTCCCCGGCAGGATCTTCAATCGCTAGTGATTAAAACCTCCATTAGTGTTCTGTTGTAAAAGAGGGATCTGTCTAAATCAATTGAACGCGCAAATCTATTAATGTAGTTTCTCAATGACTTTGAAGTGTAATTTAATAAAGTGCTTCCAGTCGTTTGAATGTTTTGTTACTCAAAATGTGAGAAATGTCACTGCATTTAGAAAGGTTTTGTGCTGACCTTTCATAAAGCATATTGATGAACATAACAGTGACACACACGACATGACAGCAGGAGACACAGTGGTCGTTATTATAACCTTCCACTTCAACTGCCTGGGCCCCCGAGGACTCCACATTCAAAAATAAAAATCATGCAAACAGGAGACCCTTGGCTTCTAGAGTGGCCGTCACAGTCCCTTGACTTGAACCCTGTGGAAAATCTCTGGTGGGGTTTGAAGATGGCGGTTGCAATACACAAACCCAAGAACATTAGTGAACTGGAGGTCATGTGCATGTGAGGAATGGGCTCTCCGGGAACGCTGCCAGAAGCCGGGGTCTGGCTATGCATCACGTTTCCCCCGCAGGTCATAATAACAGCCAATGCCAAAGGATAATCCACTAAGTACTTTTGTCGTGAAGAGGTTGAATCATTGTGAGACTGCAGTTGTGAAAATGTGTGTTGAATTTGGAGAAACTTGTGAAATGAATATAGTGTTGAGCCATTTAAATTGTTCTTTGATTTAAGCAAACAGGTGACAGTTTTGTCAACAAGCCTAATTTGCAATATAATTTTGTGCAAAAGACGGAAGCCATAACTGCTCCCGATGATGTATTGCACTTTGAACGACAAAAAACTCCCATACCTGTTGGGAGTATGTTGCGATAAAATAAAGTTAGCCAATGGAATACAACCACCCCAAGGACTACTGCCTGTATCGAGTAGACCTAGGCCTACTATACATGTAAACAGAGCTGCTGCTTTTACACACACACTTTAGCTCCTTTGAATTTAATTGATAAAGGACTATAAAATGCACCATTGAACACATAAATGAAAAACTAAAGTGCACACACACATACAAGAGTTCATCACACACACCCACACACACACGTCTTGTTTTCATCCCTACAGGAGAAAAGAGGCGAGGGTATATAGCCCAGCCCCATAATTTAATCATTTAAAGGTCATCATGCACAGTGGTTCTCTGAGAAAATCTACCATAATGAAGTCAGAGTCCACAGCAAACAGCAACGGCCATTAATGAGAAGCGTAACGGGGGTGATTTTAAACTCCACTACCTCAGAGAATCCTGGGCTTCAGCATCTCTAGCTCAGCGGTTCCCAAACCTTTACATGTCAAGGACCCCCAAAAATGATACTCATTAGCCTGGCGGACCCCCATTTGAAAATACATGCCAAGGACCCCCATAAGAGAAGACTTTTACGGCTCTAGGGCCCCCGGTTTGACGTGAATTAGGCTACGGCGCCCCATTCAATCGCATTTCTATCTCTGGGACCAAAATACGCATTTGTACGCATTGTTACAGACCCATAAGGGTCCATTTGGTTCCTAAATATAATTTACTGTAACTCCCTGCTTAAATGATACCACTGCTCTAGCTGTCGGCGTAAGGCTTTGTCATGGACTTGACAGGAGACCATGTGTGTCTCCCAGACAGTCATTGGCTTGACAGACACTAAGACTGGAAGGGAACATGACTGTTCTCCTTATGCTATACCAGTCCAGTCATGGCTTTTTCTGTTCTTTTATTTTTTTAAGCCCAGCAGAGGCCAACCAAGTACACAGTCAAATCCTCAGTGTTAGTTTATCAGCGTGTAACTCCAAGCGTGTACCAATGTGAACAAATAGACCTGTACACTTTTAGAGTTAAATGAGCACTCACAGGATTTTACAGTGAAGATAAGTACGTATAGCAATACAAATGAATGGGAAGTTATTCTCCGAAGTGTATCGAAGTGAACCATCACAGTATACTACTGTAGATCGGTTTGCTTTTCATGGCTTAGCAGAGCGAGGAGGACAGATCACGTGTGGTGGACTTGAAATCCAGTGTATATAAATACAGCTATAGCAGCAACTTTTGGCATGCGTAGCTGGAGGAGAAGAAGAAACCCAGGTCAAGATAATGGGATCCTGCTGAGTTCTGGTTGGCGTAGAGGTGAAGCGCTCGCCCACCAGAGGACAGACAGAGGCCCACGTTGGATAACCAGTAGCTGTGCCTGCGGCTTGGCAGGGCACTCCAGCTGAACGCTGATTGGCAGCGTTGTTTCACAGCTGGGGGAGGCTGGCAGGAGATTGTTTCTCCGTTGCTGCACTACCAGTCACCTGTGATCTCGGGGGGTGGGGGTGGGTGGTGGGGGGGCTTGTTCTGTTGGTTTGGTAAACAGCGTTGTTTTCGGCAGCAAATTTAGATTTTAGTTTTAGTCAAAGTCTCTTGAATAGTTTTCGTTTAGCTTTCGTCACGTTTTAGTCACCTGGAATGTTTTAGTGTGTCACTAGTCTAGTTTTAGTCGACTAAATATCATAATACTTTAGTCGATATTTTAATCTACAGGTGATTTGGTCGACTAAAATGTATTTTGGCGGTTGTAATGGCTGATTTTACACATCTACAAGCATGCAACCGAGTGTAAAATGACTTATCCTGGATCTCTTGTCCACTATAGTCCCATCCTAACATTTTAGTCTAGTTTTTATTTGTTGACACAAAATTGTCAGTATATTTAGTCTTAGTTTTAGTCATCATAGCTTAGTTTTCATTTAGTTTCCATTTAGTGGAAAAAGGTAGTCGACGAACATTTTCCGTCTTAGTTTTAGTAGACGAAATCAACACTGTTTGGTAACTAAAGTATAAAAGTGAGAACCTCCTCGCTGACAGGTGAAAAGCGGTTGGTGAGTCCATGTGTATCAGAGACTAGGCATGTGGTTGTCTACACCCTCCCCAGGCCAACAGTGGGGGGTTGGCAGTAACAGGGACTGCAGTACACGGGGGGGGGGGGATGAATAAACAGCAAAGAAAAAGAAAACAACAAAAAATATGTTCAAATGGATGTCTGAGGGGTGGCCACAGTCATGAGTTCTCTCCACCATAATATCCCTTTCATGCTATATCTTTGAGTTGTAAATAAATGCAGTCACCCAAAGACAATTCCACAGTGAACTTGAGATTTGTCCTACACTAGTACACTTGAGGCATCTCGTTTGCTCTTCAGTGAACTGCACACAATTCCCCTGTAGCAAAGAACGACACCCGTAAACAATACAGCACTGTTCTAAATGTACAATTAGGCCTAACACTCCCTTGTTCTACCTTTCTCCTATACATGTGTTTTCTTCGACTTCCTTCCTACCTCACAATTCTTTACAGACAAACGGGGAAGGTAGAGTCAGAGATGCTCGATCCCTTGGTAGTCACCCGGTGCAGCTCGGAGCAGACTGCTCTGTGTGTGTGTGTGTGTGTGTGTGTGTGTGTGTGTGTGTGTGTGTGTGTGTGTGTGTGTGTGTGTGTGTACTGTGTAGTACAGGTGTGCCCTGCATGCATTTGCATTAATGCGTCCAGGATCCCCCCATCTCAGAAGCTATAGCAAATCAATACAGAGGTGTGCCGTGTTTCACAACAAGACATGTAGCTGTAATTCCCACCGATGACAACAACACTCCCCGCTGCTCTGCAGGTAGGCAGCATATTGCCTCCACACTAATACCACTTCCAATTCATCACGCCGCAAGCTGAGAGATTAGAGCGGACGCCTGAGAAGCATGGCTCCCCCCCAGTCCCCAATTCCACTACGACTGATATGGCACAGAGCCATCTTCGCCACGGTCCGATACGGCCGTGCCGTGCAGTGCTGAGATTCTTGTTTATACAGTGACCTACAGCTGTGCGAGATGGATGCCTCCCATGGGTTCAATGGGATTAGGGGGTGTCAGGAGCATCAAGAGAGTCGGTGGAGAATGGGCAGTTATAGGCCTTGTTTATCGCCGTTGCGCATTGTGTTTTGCACGCCGAAAATAGTCGATCTACAAGCTCAGAATGCGTCATGGTGCGATGTGTTCTGAGCTGCCAGATCTGTGTTTCTGGTGCGAGACAGTGGCATGCAAAGTATAAATCATGCTTTATGAAGTCTTGATCAATCAAACACATATTCTCTATGGTGGGGACAAAAACTAAAACTAAACTCTAGTGCAAAAACATAGCTGTGTTATAATGTTTATCGTTTGTTAGTCATAAAAAAGAAAACATTTTAGTTTTAAAAAACACGCTAAATCACTAATGACTATTTATACATTCTACGGCTTAGTGTAATTACTGGGTATGTTAGTTAGTTAGCTTGGTATGTGAGCATTAGTGTAATGACTGGGTATGTTAGTTCAAGCTAAAGCACTTTTGTTCATTGCTTAATTACTCAGATCTGCCGGTGCACAAGACAAGATTCTTTATGTAAACTAAGCTTATAGCCAGCTTGATTCCCACAGAGTTATCGCTCTTTCCCAAAAGTGGCATTAGTCATCTCCCCATTCTTTACCTCATTGTAGGAAAATAAACCACACCAAAAACAAAAAAGTCTAGCCGGAGCCCGAACTGCCTTTGCACACATTTAAAAATGTGCCGGGGTCAGCCTGGGATCCTTGGAGTAAACATCACACATATGAGTGACACTCGGTTAACAGTCTGACCTCAGATCAGCTGGAAGACAGACATTTCCAGTCCCGTCACAACAAGCTACGGATCCACAATTCAACAACAGTCTCCTACAAATCCTCAGTCACAGTCGTCACATATCAAACGCATGGCCCCTCTGTTTGTTTACCAAACAGTCTGGCTGGAGTGGAGTGTGTCCAGGTCCTGAATAGCGTACCGAAGGAAGGCCTGACGTCAAAGCTACACCCTCACTTAATATAAGAGCATAGTTATTATTATTAGAAAAATGATTATTTTCGAATGGGGAAACAAATCCTCATGACCCAGGGGACTTGTTTTGACGTCAGAGTTGGGTACTCTATGGGGGTCGCGAATGAGGTCACGAGTGGATTTTAGCAGCACTATGTAAATGACCTTTCCTATAGGATTTCAATGTGTACTAATCTGGCAGTATGACCTAGACTCATCTCTCTTTCTTCTATGTGTTAACAAAGAGCCTCTGTCAGCGTGTTTTCTTTTGCTACGGGAAAGAGAGAGGGAAGAAGAGGGGAGGGGAGGGGGGGGGGGGGGGTCAGCGGGAACATACACACAATAGAGCCGATGAAGCTGGTACGCTAGCCAGCAGGGGAAAATAAAAGCAGTTTACCATTCCTGCATAGTTGTACTGTAATTATAATGAAGAGGCAGCCTTTTTATAAGTAGATGAATGGACGAATTAGGCACAAAAACAAAAGACACAGACTTGTTATAATTGAGGCAAATTGTGCCTCGGTTGCAAAGTGCACGTCTCCGTGGATGGAACATACACCGAATTTGAAATATATAAGGAAGAATCTGGGGTGTTGAACAGCACAGTCAGACAGCGCTATGTTAGGACATGAAGCCAGTCTGCTGATTTTAGAAGAATGTATCTATGAAATGTATCTGTAATGCATGGCTCAAGTCACTCTCTATCTCTCTCCCTCACTCCCTCTCTCCCGTGACCCACATTGCATTTGGCTTCTCAGCTCAGGCCAAACTCATCCTGGGGCAAAGGATTGTTGTTGTTTACAGGCAAAGGGGGAAGAGGGTCGACCCCCAAAAAACAAAAAAACATTTCCAGGCCATCTGACTTTGGCATACTGGTTTCAGTGGCAGCGAAACCAGCGAGAAACACAGGCATCATACATACATAGCCCAGTGTATCTCATCATGCTTGTGGCATTACTGTGTGTGGCATTGCTGAAGTCTCTTACCTTTATGTGAGAATGAGGTTGCCATCATCATGGTCAGCGCCAAAAAGGAGGAGGAAAAAAGAGAAAACAATTTGATTAGTATAATCAGCCATTTTTGAAACGCGAATAACAAAATATGTTCATGAAGACGAATGATGCTCCTGAACACTTTTATTTCCCCTCAAGAAATGTTCAGTCTACTCTGCTATAGCCTGCTATTATTTAGAAGGAAAGAAAAGGTTTCGCATTGATGTGTGTTTTGCTACTTTAATGGTGCGACTGTGTGGTCAAACTAATGAATCCTGCTCCCTCAGGACCCCCCTCCCTCCCCCCGTCCGTCCGTCCGCTCCCCTGGACAACAGAGACACGAGTAGAAAAACATCTCTGGTCTTCTCGTTCTCGCATGCAGTCCCCACCCATTCCCCAACACACACACACAGGATAGCTGCGTATTAACGATAACTTCCTGTGTCTGTGGAAAAGGTGGCCGGGCGTGCTCTGAACCCCCCCGGGCGGCTCATTTCACACACGCACACGCCGCACTTCCCCTCCGCCGTGGAGCCTTTCCGCCTCCGCGGCGGCCTGACGAGCGATCCCCCTCCACCTTTGACCTTCAGCAGGGGGATATGTGTGACACATGGTTAGGAGCGCATTAGCAGCTGAGAGCCCTCCAGGCATGCCCGGGCCTGGCTGACTCAGGGCTATTCCTAAAGGACATGCCTGAGACCAGCCCTGTGTAGGATTGAATGACCCTTCCAAGGCTCTTCATCAAGAATAGTAATGCATACTGCTCAAGGCTTCACATGTCCCAGAGAAACGGGGTGAAGGCGAGAGATTATAGAACCTAAAAGCCCACCACACACTCAATCCAGTTTATGTACATAAATCATGATCTATTTATTTTAGATTCAAACTTCAGCATCGCCACTTTCCTTAGTAATACATTTTCGATGAGAGGCGTGCGTTTATTTTGGACGCGGCGGAGAAGTTGAGGGGCGATTGCGCAAGCATATTTAGCTTTGCGCTCCCTTATCCCATTTTGGGCGGGAACTTGGTGTTAGCATCATGCTATGCTTTAGCTATTGAACAATGGCAGACCTACAAGCTCGTAGCGCGCCACTCGGTGGCTCGCTACGAGCTTGTAGGTCTTGCTATTTTTGAAAAATCAAAGAACGACTGACATGGAAACATGGCTTTTTCAGAAAACTGTCAGGATGTAGAAGACATTTTTTAGAATCTGATCTCAGGTCAGAATGGGTTAAGTTATTTGTGCATCCGCAGGCGACTAGACCTGGACCCGCGCCTCTCATGACCAGATGCGTCGCCTGCATCACTCGCTCCCCGTCTCAAACGGCCTTTTATTAGGTGCGACCTGGAATGCCCTGCAAATGAGAAGTCATCCAGGGAGAGTTACACCCCCCCCCCCCCCCATCCATGTGTTAGGACTTATAGAAGCACACATTATTACAGCGCCTGAAGCAAAGCCCCGACTGCCTGTCAATAAGTGACACTCAGGCGGCAGCACTAAGCGAGTGAGAGGAGCTGATCTCCGTCATTGTGATGACTACAGCGGGGCATGTCGCTGATGGCCATCGCCAGACCCTTTGTCCCACCAGATCATGGCACGACACGCCACGCCACCAAAAGCACTCCGCTGGCCGCTCCGGCACGTTGCCGTGGCAACCAATTACGGTCGCACAACAACACACATCCAGTGCCCCGAAAAAGCAAGAGAGAACGGTAGCCTTGACATCCCATAATGAGTTGGCTTTGAGTGAGTAGTGAGCATAGTGAGCATGAGGGTGAGGGTTACAAAATAAATCCATGCTGCTTTTCAGTAAGGGGACAAGTGAAGTAAATGGTATCAGAGAACACAATGTGTCTCTTAGGTAGCCGAGGCTTAATAATATGAATCTTTAGCCCTGCTAACGGTGTGCAGGGGTAAGAGACATTAAGGGAAATTTGCCACTGGCCCTCAGGATTTTCAAGGTCACAGGCCCCGCCATTATAACCACAAGCTCTTCACAATGTACTTACATTCACCCATTGACACACACATTCACACACTGATGTTTTTTTTTTAAGAACTCTTTAGAGCTCTAATGATTCTCTCTGTCCTCAAACAACCCACAGACATCTTATCTCGGTTAAATGGCGTAGAGAGAATAATGCTATATCCAATCAAAATACCATAACAGTAAATGTTGGCCTAAACTCTTACTGCAACAGCCCCACAAAATGTTCTTTAGGATTGCGTTGGACAAATTAGAAACTGGAAGGTTCAAGTCTCAAAGGAACAAATACTTCATACATGGGGTCATACTCATAATAGGATGACGAAACACATTTGAAGGCTCCCGAGCTTGCCCCACTTCTCAGCTATTGATACGAGTTGGGTGTACAAAAGCCAAAGTGTCACAGCATTGCTCCGACAACGCACTTGGCACTTGCTGTCACATGTGACAGCTGCCCTGTTACAACTTCTGTAAATATTTCAACCATGCTTTCTCCCCCTCCTTGTCCCTTTCACTCCCATTCTCTCCTCACGTCTGCTGGGGTCCTCTATAAAAAGCTTTGTCACACTTTGTCTCCTTGTGATAAGCATCCCAGGATAGAGAGTTCCCACCTCTGGGAGGGGAGGGGGCAGAATGCTGACTAGGTGGGAAATATGCTCCGTGGCAGTAGCCCCAATGCAGCCAGGCAAATAATCTGCATCTGGATTTAAAAGACACGCACAGGTCAATCTAAATCTACTGACCACTACATTTAGTCACTGTTCTCAAAGGAACAACAGCCGGGAAAGACAAGGTTTAGAATAAAGATCCAAGATTTGTATTACCTGTACTCGTACTTACAGTATATACAACACCTGTAGTAAAAAAAGGCCTCTACCTATATATAAAATACAAACAAGATATAAATAATTTCCAGTAGACAGTATGATTGTAGTATATAAAAATATATAAAATCCACAACATACTCAAACATACTCGAGAATCTAAGACATACTGCACTTCTAAATATTATGCATCTGTGAGATGTGCACTTGACACTAGTATCCATGTACAGTATACTGTATTGTATGCAAAGAATCAATGCAATAGTATGCGTTTAAAAATGTAGATGCATTTGTGGGAGCCTCTATACACAGACTGACTCTACACACAGGCAGATGGGGTGGGGGGGTTACTGCCGTTATTAAGATTTACAATGACAGCATAATAATTCAGTATTTGGGCTGCAGATAGGAAAAGACGCCTCCCTCAGCACTGTAGTGCAATGGTTTTGCTACTACTACAATATACATTTATTATGGATGAGGTGAACAGTTCTGCGAAAGCATTTCAATCAGATCTACAGTGCTGTTAATTTAAGGACAAATAGAGATACTGGATTAGGATTAAATATTAGACTATTTAGATAAATGCAGACTAGAACGTTCCTATCTTTTTTTAACTCTCCATAAGGAAAAGACCCTGGTCTGTGTAGAGTTGCCCTGAGGCTCAGTGGCTCGTACAGAGATCGCGGAGGTAACTTCAGACACACTGGCTTACGAGCAATAGACGAAGAACAAATTTGCCGACAAGAAGTTTACGAGTTTAAGAGTGCATGCCCGGAGGCTGCGAGCTAGGCCCCTGAGAGTCAAGCAGCATGGGGAATTCTTCACCATTCCATCAGCTTATGTAAACAGCAGACCTTTCATGACTGAAACAAACACGACAGTCACCTCTACACAGACTCCAAACAAAAAGCCCTCTCAGTCTACTCTCTTCCCTGGTGAAGAGGCTTCATTAACAATATGCTGATTGGCATTACAGGAGCAAGCCGGTTCTAATCAACAATAAGAACACCTGAGTAGCAAATGCATGCACTCTATTATGATTCTGTAGGATTATTACTAGGATAATAATCACAGGATTGGTGAGGCAGGCTTGCTTCCAGCCCAAACAAACCGTTCAGGAAATAAGTAGGTACAGTACATCTGCCCCAGATGTGTCTGTTTGGTGAAACAGAGAAGTCTAGACTTGTCTGCAATGCACAAACGCACAGCTGATTGTACAACGAATAGAGGAATAGCTGGCTTGCCTGTGTCTGTGACATCTGTGTGTGCACATGCACACTTGTGCCAAGGCAAATTATATTCAAAAGAGGATAAAAGAGACATGAAAGGAAACACCGTCAACATATTTACATTTCTATTTTCGATATCATGTCCACAAAAAGCCCAACCAGAACCCTCATTCCAAGCATAATTATTGTAAAACATGAATGGCCATTTTTACATAACAATAGACATGGTCCCAGCTGTGGGATGCCTGCATTTCAATGAAGACCGTCTCTGCACATAATCACTATACCCTGACGACCGCTGCATTGTACCAAACAAATCAGATTACAATCGTCAGAGAAATCAGTATGATCCAGGAAAATATCAGCAAGGCCATGGATTCTTGTTGCTCTGTTGTTACAACTGCTCGCTTGCTCCCTGTGGGGGGTGTCCCCTCCTAAGGGTAAAAGTGAACAGTTGGCATTTGAGGTCATTGGCCTGCTAGAGTTTGGGGGAGAGAGGCCTGTTGGTGCCGTTGAGGAGGGGGTGCAGGTGGCCCCAGTCTTACATGCAACACCGTGCCATAAATGGAGTGGACGGGGAAGCAAAGCTGCAGGGGACTGCCGGGAGGAGAGACGGCTGGCCTCGCAGCCCCATTGTCCTGGAATGACAGTGTGTTCTCTTCTGGGTCTCTGGGAATCTTTTTTTTCTCCCCTCTCTTCCCTCCAGGCAATGGACAACGCTAAGTGACCATAACAAAGACCCATGCCACAATACGGTCCCTCCTGAGAGGGGCCACTCGGTGCCAAGTGTTCCCATGCTGCCATTCATGGCATAGGTTAAGTTTCCTTATCAGTTACTTTAACTGTTGCACGGAGAATGAAACGCAGTAGAAATTAGGCAAAAAGAAAGAAAAAAAAATAAACATCAAAATGTTATTATGGTCCCCCCTGTTTTAAGCTGTTCTTATGCGCAGGAAATATGTGTACAGTATATGTGGAGCATACAGTGAATGTAACTGACTCCACATCAAAGGCAACGTAATCATGAACAGGCATATTAAAAGGCATACAGAATATCAGCACATATGAATATAAAGATTCAGCCTATATTTGTTGGCCGTCTCTCAGCTAACTGTTTGTCTGTCTGTCTGTCTGTCTGTCTGTCTGTCTGTCCGTCCATGTGTTTGCTATGCCTGACCATCAGTCTTTGTCTACATTTCCTGTCCGTCTGTCTGGCATTTCCAAATGTACCATGTATCCCTGGACCCTGACTGACAGTCTGTATCTTTATAGTATGAGCAACTCGTGTCGCAGATCGAGGGCACTCGAAAGATGATGATGATCTTTATAGTATCTCTACGTATTGGTACGTCAACCAGGCTGCCTGTCTTTCGGCCTGTCTGTAGTAACCTGGACAGAGCTCAAACTGGGCGTGGTTGTTTGGTGGAGCAGAGACAAGAGAACCCTCTCCCCTAGACCTAGGCTGGGCCGGGGAGCTGTCAGTCTGCCAGCTCTTTGTTTGGCTGTTTGTGCGGCGGCGGCGTCAGAGGGGGATGACATCAACCCTAATCCCTACTGGGGCAGAGCAAGGAGGTTATACCAGATTAACCACACTTCCCCTGCCACCAAAGGCCGTGACTACCACTCGTTAGTACCAGATTATCACTCTGTTGTCACTTAGCAGGGGTTATCTGGCCCAAGAGCAAACAAACCCTATTTGCAAGGGCAAGCCGGCGGTGAGCCGCGCTGAGCACTGACGTGTTCTATCTCATACATTAGATACACGACAATGAAGTAGAAAATTGGAAAAGCCTTTAAAATAAGCTCATATCATATGATTATTCCACAAAAACACTTGTAACATGCACACAGGTCTGCAAAAGGGGAGTGGCTTTTGGTGAATATCATACCAAGACACGATGACAAAACAACTTGATGACCGAGTTCACTATTTAGACGGAGCCACCGAGCGCGTTGATGACTTTGTTCACACACTTGACTCAAGCCACGGTCAACAGCGAGAGACACGCAACTCCAAACCCGAGTCTATACCGAGGTCGGAATGATCTGTGGGCACTAAGACCACATTGCCAAACCCCTGAAGACCAGACCCCAGCATGTCAAACCCCTGAAGACCAGACCCCAGCATGTCAAACCCCTGAAGACCAGACCCCAGCATGTCAAACCCCTGAAGACCAGACCCCAGCATGTCAAACCCCTGAAGACCAGACCCCAGCATGTCAAACCCCTGAAGACCAGACCCCAGCATGTCAAACCCCTGAAGACCAGACCCCAGCATGTCAAACCCCTGAAGACCAGACCCCAGCATGTCAAACCCCTGAAGACCAGACCCCAGCATGTCAAACCCCTGAAGACCAGACCCCAGCATGTCAAACCCCTGAAGACCAGACCCCAGCATGTCAAACCCCTGAAGCCAAGAGGAGAGACACGGCACGACGACGCATTTCCACATTAGCGCTGAGAGAATTCCTACCCTTAAGAAACAAATCCCAAGAGCCATTAAAATAAACGGGGGTTGGTTTGGCATGGCACCGCTCAAAAAAGATCTGCTGACATCAAGATAGTGGTTTCGAGGTTAACCCCCCCCCCCGGCAGATGACACCGCATCGAGACCGACCGAGTCCACGTCCTAATCACTCGCACAGAGTGACCTCAGATACCGACTCAAGCTCAGACACACAAGGGTCCTTCGATGTTGCAGCTGTATCATGAAAGCTTGATTGGAGTTGGACTGAATTTATTTTTGAGCTGTGCCATACATTCATATCTCTATGTTTTGTATCCAGAAAATAGCGCATGATTGAAAGTGCGTCAAAAGAGAGCTTTCTCTCAAACTGACCGGATGGGCGGGAATCCAGGGGGGAATCACTCGGGAGCTCTCATTTACTAATACTCTAAACTGAACAGAAGGAACATGTCGGGTCAGAAATCAGCAGAAAATACAGTACAGTCGCAGCCACTGACTGTATTCACAGCTGGAGTTTCTCGCATTGTATAAAACGAAGCACTGGGCTGAGTAATTAACACACAGTGAATAAGGCAATTAACCCTGACATGCATGGAGGTCAAGAAGCATCAATTAGTCGAAAGAACTCCAGCCTTTCACGGTGTGTGCACGTCCAGACGCATCCACTAATGATAACTGTAGCTGTCTGGCAGCGCAGCCAGCGGCCCCTTTGGACGGAACTGCTTGGGTCAGCAGAGCCTTCAGTCACTCAACCTCAGTAAGCACTGTGTTGGAAACAACACTGATCATTTTGTCCGTGTAATTTACTTATATCCTCTGCGCAGCAGTTGAGAGGTTGCTTGTGCTCTGCATATATGGCTAAGAATGCACACAAACTGTACATAAATGTGCAAAGTATGAATTGCATTATATACACAATTAATGCCGCGGATTGGACAGTCTGGCAATTCTGGCAGACGCCAGAAGGGCTGGGCACAGTCATGGGGCCGGGGCTGAGCCAAAACGAAAAGAAAAAGTCATAAAAAAAAGTCATAGTAGCGTATTTGAAGACCACAAATGTGATTTTCTGTGCCAGTCACACACACACACACACACACACACACACACAAAGGCTGTCCCCAAACATTCGGGGTTCGAACCTTCACTCGTTAGGGTTGGCACTCGAATCTTAATTAATGAGCTTGAACCATTCAGGTTTTCTTTTTTTTTTACTCGAAAATATTTCTCGGCGAGAATGCGATATGCATAATAAGAGTACTATGTACATGTTGTGTTTACATGTTATGTTATGTTATGTTTAGATGTTATTAATAATCAGGGGGGCACACAACCGATGTGCCAGTGCGCATACGTCGTCAAAATGTTTTCTGCGTGTAGATCAAAGGAATGCAAGGCGCATTTGCGCACCAACAGCTGAGACAGTTCTGTCAGGCATTCAAAAGGAACTCAAATGTGATGTTAATGTCCTGTAAGTAGACTTAGAAATACAACTAGTGTACAACTAGACTCATCATTATATGTGGCTCTTATTTTGAAGAGGATGTTATGCACAGGAATTCCAAGCTACTATGACACTTTCCCAGTGCCGAGGTTCGGAGCTCGAAGGTTATTTTTCAAATTAATTAGAAACGAATGGTTTGAAGGTTCGCTCGAAAATTCCTGCCGACGGTTCAAGTCCTAAAAACAGGGCTAGGGTACAGCCTTAACACACACACACACATGCACACGCGCTCTCTTCCTCAGACCTCCCCACCGAGATCAGCATCTAGCACTGGAATGTGGTGGAGGGCAATAAATGTTTGGTAAACGTTCAGATTATTAAAGGTGGCAAACCACACAAGACAAAGGCAGACCTATGAAATGCCTGTGGTGCATTTATATAACAGAGGTGGTACAGAGCATTGTGTGTGTGTTTGTGTACGCGCACAACATGCACACGAGTACAGTTAGGTGTATTTTGGAGAAGGAACTAACTGCCAGGTAATTAGGGTTCAGATGCAGGTATGCGGAGCCGCAGGCAGGCTCCAGAGAGAGAGAGAGAGAGGCAGAGAGACACTCGCTGGCTTTATTAGGGCTTAATCCCCTGCTAGGCACAGCCACTACAGAAGCACTCAGGTAGGGACATATCGACACTAGTGTGGTCCCCCATGATCAAAGCCTTCAGCGCCGCCCTGCCCTGATGCCTTGGAAATGGACCAATTAGGGATAAGTGGGGTTGAGGGGGCTGGTCGTGCTACATTCCATATACCTTGCTGGCAGCAGCTTCAGACAAAGTAATTACACACACACACACACACACACACACACACACACACACACACACACACACACAGACACACACACACACACACACACTCCCTCCATCTGTCTCGCTAACACTCATGCCCAACGCAATCACGATTTACTCACTCTCTCTACACAGCATATTGTATCTCTAAACACAATCCGAGAAACTATGGGCCACACAGCAAATGGCTTACGGCACTTTTGGCCATTTGGACAATTAGGGTTGTAGCATTTGTTTAACCACTTAAGCCCATACATAGCATATACTGTATGTTCTATAACGAATAGCAGAAATAGCTGATGTACAAGCTCACACGATGCATCATGATTGATTGATTGAATAGTTTATTATTAGACAGAAAAGTCTAAAAGGCATAGCACCAAAAAAGGTCCTTGCGGTCTTGTTTCCATTTAGGCCCTATGCAATCAATTCACAGACATCACACGAAGAATAACAACTAAATCAATGGGATGGGATGTGTTGCGAGCTTGTGTACATCGTCTACTTTTGCTATTTTGGGAGAAAGAAAACTTTGCCCAAAGTAAGGTTACTAGGGTTAATGTGCTCAGCCCTGCCAAAACTACCTACACAGGCAGGCTTCCTTGATGTGTGCGCTTCAACTTCAGGGAAGCCAACATGCAGCGCATGCTTGCCCTGCCTTGCCTTGCCTTCAGCGACTGATTTATGGAGCTCGGCTCAGCTCCATCGCTCTGCAGGGAAGAGCATCGTTGCTCATTCTTAACGGCATCTTCATAGGAAAGAGATTATTTCATCCATTTGACACCGAGTGCACGGGGAGTCAGCGAGCAGGGCCAGTAATACACCGAAGTAGAAGGAGGTGTGTCACGTTTTATAAGATAACATTAGCATAATGGAGGTACATTTCTACACGTGACAGTCATGCAAGCAACATGAATGCGTTTTGACACGCATTTAACCCCATGAAAGTCACATCTAAGTGACCCACAAACCATTGAGCACACTTAATGATTTTCAGAGTCAGACTAAGACCTTGTGAAGAGACCTGCTTAACCAGAGAACTGAAGCAATATTTAAACTGTGCGAGTCAGTGGTGTATGCACAGTTTTATATAGCTCAACTCCTGTCCCTTAACCCCGCGTAAAACCTTGTCGATCTCAGACATCAGGGCAAACATAGGATCTCATTTAAAAAATACCGTCCTAGTGGTCTCCATGGCAACCTTTGCTATAGGGACCTGTTAGCACGTGACCCTGTTTGCTATTTACATGTGTGGGTGTAAGAACAGACCTGTCCACTCGGACAATGGCTCATGCATGCATGACCACACTCAAGAAAAACACAACCGTTTGGACATCTGTATGTACCGTATGTACAATATTGTCTGACCCCTCGTTTCAAGGTATAGTCCCAGTGATTTCCCGATAACTGGATAGGAGAGAGGCAGAGTTTAATGATCATCTCCTGAGCAATCAGTGAATGTGGAAAATGACAAGTGTGTTGAAAGAGACATCCTACTATAAATGCACCACGTCTCTGTGCGTGTGTAATGCACGTAACTCGAGAACCGTTCGCCCCGCCGACTTCAAATTCGACACACGCGTTCCACACCCCCACAGGGAGTGCAGTGCCCGGTGTCGAGTCGGTCGGACCCACGGTTGTCCAGAACCACCACAAAAGGCTCTGGCAAGGCTCTGCCAGTGGGCCTAATGAGGCCAAGTCCCATCACCTGTGCAATTTCTAGCCTCTGCCTCAGCCACCCACACCTGACAATTGATTACTTAACCATTCCACAGTCAGTTTGCCCTCTTCAGTCACAGGGGTGTGTGTGTGTGTGTGTGTGTGTGTGTGTGTGTGTGTGTGTGTGTGTGTGCACCAACAGCAACAACACTGGACTGGACTGAAACTCCAAGGGAAGCTTGCATGTCTTCCCTATGCTGATCACTCCGTCTCACACGCATTCATTAAGAACACTGCACTCAATGAGGACATTATCACATTCACAGTTAAGGCCAGATTATAAATCCTTCCCACTAGACCCAATCTTTCCATCTGGTTCCCCACCACTCAGGTCCCTCATTGCTTGCACCACGCCACAGAACAGATCACTGAAACACTGTTACACATATTGAATGGATGTTATGCATATACAAAGGAATGCACATAGCACGGCACGCCATGATAGAATAGTGGAACTCATAGCAAAGGACATATCAAAATATCATGCCTCTTCAGTGAGAATGTACAAACATTCCAGGGTTATCCCATCCATGTTCCACCTCTGTGATATCTCAGAGCTACACCAGATATTGTTGTGGTTGATGAAGAGTCCAGAGAAGTGTCTGTATTAGAGATAGCCTGCACCTTTGACTATAGCCTAGAGGAAGCCTTTAAGACCAAGGTCATAAAATACCAACCACTTCTACATAGCATCTCAGAGCTGGGCTATAGGTGCACACTATTTGTCTTTATATTCGGCAGCCTAGGGCATATACGCACAGACTGCTTGTTGGACAGTTCCAACAACTTGGGATGCCCAAAAGGAGGCAAAAAGGCTGGCAAAGTATCGGCTATAATTGGCAGCCGTCATATATGGCGGAGACGCTGTTACTTATACCCATAGAGTACCGAGTGACATGCCTATTGTATCATGAAAAGTAAACACATACCATGATTTTGCAGATGTAACTCTAATGCACACTATATTTGTGTCCTTGTATGCATATCCTGTGTGTGTGTGTGTGTGTGTGTGTGTGTGTGTGTGTGTGTGTGTGTGTGTGTGTGTGTGTGTGTGTGTGTGTGTGTGTGTGTGCGCAAACAATCTGGATAGTGACACAGACAGATGCTCAAGCCTGCTCTCTTGTCACTCTCCATCCTGTAGGGACACTTGATTGCTTTATTTTCCCCTGTTCAGAGAGAACAGGGAGTCATTACTGCACATAATGTATGTACAGGACCGACTGTAATTATGGCAGTGAGTTGTTTTTGTTGTTGTTTGTTTTCTTCCGCTCACTGAAACACAGTGAACATGTTTATTGAATTTGACGAGTCAGTGGTGGGGAAGAAATGTGTGAAAACAAATGTGTTTTCAGCCGTGAATGAAAATCTACTTTCTGTAGTCCGCCCGCCGCTGCTGCTGCTGCTGCTGCTGCTCTCAAGGAATCTGCCTCCGGTGCAAAGAACCATGAAATGGAGTCTAGAATTTGAAGGCTCTAATTCAGGAACACAGAGCAAGCAAGGGAGCTTCTTTCACCCCCCCCCCCCCACCCCCCCACCCCCCCCCCCCCCCTCAACATACCTCACAACTATAATTCACCGCTGCAATAAAAACTCCTGCCCATCATACGTAATGTACTATTCAGGGACGCTCTATCGCAGTGGTTCTCAAAGTGGGGTCCAGGGACCCCCGGGGGTCCTTGAGGGAGTTCCAAACTTCCAGGGGGTCCCCAGCCAAATGACTGGAACAAAACGGACCCTTACGAGTTAAATTAACATTGTTTTTACAATATAAATTGGGGCGTCAGAGATAGAAATGCCATTAAATGGGGGTCCGTGGACTATAATGCATGTCAAACTGGGGGTCCTTGAAATTAAATGGGTTGAGAATCACTGCTAGAGAGCCGTAAAGATCTTCTCTTATGGGGGGTCCGCGGGCTAGATTAGTGTCAATTTGGGGGTCTTTCACATGAAAAGGTTTGGGGAACCACTGCTCTATCGTGCCCTGTGAAAGAAAGCAAAATGTAGAAAATGGTGCATTAGCTACAATTATAGCTGCTCCGTAACCTTTCCACCTTTAACCCATTCTGAACGGGAACCCGTTTTGGTGTTAGCATCATGTTATGCTTTAGCTATTGAAAAATAGCAGATCTACAAGCTCATAGCGCGCCACCGAGTGGCGCGCTACGAGCTTGTAGGTCTGCTATTTTTGAAAATCGAAGAACGACTGACATTTTTAGAATCTGATCTCAGGTCAGAATGGGTTCATCAGACCAGTGTGTGTCCAGTGGAAACCTCGTATGAATCTGATCTCAGGTCAGAATGGGTTAAACGTACAACATAAATACCCCGTGGACAAGTTTCCAATCATGTACCAAAAAAAAAGAACCATTTCGTTTTCCGTTCTTTATGACCTTTAAAAGCTAGTTGACAGAGAGAGTTATGCTTTGTTGTTGATGATATACAGCCTGTAGTAGTCGTTGCAGCGGCGTGGCTGTGGCAGTCCCTGAAGCACACCGTCGCTGTCGAGTGGAAACCTCGTATGTCCAAAACCTTTTACTTTAAGCTCTTCAAGGAAATAGAGATTTGGAGTTCCAAAGTAGTTACGATTTCATCATAAGCTCTTGTTAATCCTTTACACTGGATCATATTTATAAAAAAACCCACAGACAGAATTAACCACGTTAAACCTGGCATACCTGTTTTGGGGCATGTACGTAGGTGAACATTTTCAACAACGTTTAATAGCGAAAACAACACATCTACGAGCTCACAATGTGTTGCGACGCAATGGATTGTGAGCGTGCAGATCGGCTACGCTTGCGCAACATTGTCATCCGACAAAGTATAAAATAGGGCATTAGTTTATGAATCATTTATTTTTTAAATGGACTATGGAGATACAAGGGCTCTGCCGGACAGCGACGCCACACCATGTGGCCATGTAGACAGGCCGTCTAGGCGCAGCTGAAGGCTGGGGACCAGAATAGCTCTGATAATGTATCTGTCATGAATGTGTGTCATCGCGGCCTATTCCATAGTACACAGTGGAAAACGGAATGGCCACGGTGACTACATACATAGCCGGCTTTATTTAAAGGTGTTGCCATGACCGCACAGCCGACAGCGATATGCCTATAGCTCACATGTGCTAGTCAAATACAGCGCATCACCAAAGGCTATAGGTACTAGAGTCATTAGCATGGCCAACAGCTTCAATTCAGCTTCTCAGCGCAAAGTCGCAAACACGACTAAAATGTTGAAATAATCACCATTCGATGACTCATAAATGAATGGAGGCCAATCACTGAAGCCTGACCGTATAAATCTTAGATGTTTGAAACATCAGCTTCCACCCACGCAGCGTCGCATAAAAGCAAATTCGATCACAGTAGGAAAGGGATCCCTCTTGCCCCGTCCCTCTGAAACGAGAAGGCCAGCTGTAAAACGCAGTGTTAACGCTACTTTCCCACATTTGCACATGCTCCCGGGAGAAGGGTGGTCATGTCTGAGGGACGGACAGACCGACACACATCCTCATTCGCACACAGCATGAATGAGCCTTCTAAAGAAGTGCCGTACTACTGATGCCTTTTAGATTACTCAAAATAAAGCTGGGAAAAGTGCATTAACCCATTTAGGCCTGAAAAAGATGTCTTCTAAATCCTGACAGTTTCCTGTAATACCTGTTTCTAGGCCTTTAATCACTCAATATGTCATGTCAAGGACCCCCAAAAATGATCTGTAATTGGCCTCCGACCCACATATGAAAATATGTTGTTCCAGGGACCTCCCCAGAGGCAAAGATTTGTGTTAAAAACGTTTGTTCTGAAAAAATATATTCCAAATTTGATTTTTCAAAAATAGCAGACCTATACAAGCTCGTAGCGCGCCACTCGGTGGCGTGATATGAGCTTGTAGATCTGCTCATTTTCAATAGCTAAATTATAACATAATGTTTAAAACACCAAAACAGGTTCCCTCCCAAAATGGGTTAAGGCTTGAATATCCTCAACCTGAACGATACATAAAACAATAAAAAATAAAAGTGAGCCCTAGCTGATCATTCTCAAAGAAGCACTGTAGTGGGTCCATTCCCAGATACTGTTTTCATATTAGCAGCAGGGGAAGTGTACAATTTGACTTGACTGTGAATTATTCTCTGCACATTTCTTTCTTTTCTTTTTCTGCATCTGGGAAAGTGCTCACGCACCAGAGGGCGGCGCGCATCCAGAATGTAAATGTGACATTGCTGCGATAGAGCGATCCAGCACTCCCACAGAGGAGCCCAGAGGGGTGTGTGTGGTCTTGTTTCTTTGACATGGCTGACATCAACAACACCTCACCCCTGTGTTTTAGCACCAAGTGCCGGGTAAAAAACAGTGGAGACCATACGACTATGTGTACTCGTTTAAACTTACAGGCTTAAGCCAGAAACGCACCAGATAAAAGAAAACGGTTAACTAACTGATCGACTGTGTCTTTCAACTGTTATTTTGAAGGGCCGCTTCCACATTCCAGTGGAGTTAACCACTTAAGCCCCGATTATATACTTCGCCCTACGACAATTCACGTATAGCTAAGCCCCGCCCTCTCCCACTTTGACACTCCCACTTGGACACTTTCCAGCCGGGCTCATTCATTCCATCATGGATTTTACACATTAAATACTGGTTCATATTTGGAACCAGACCTACAAAATCTCTTCCAAATCCGTCAACAAGGCCTGTCATATGCCCTGAAAAAATATAAAACAATGTTTTATCATAGGAAAACTATTGGTGGAGGTTTGTCTAACCCATGTTATGCCTAGCTGTGATTGGACCATAGCAGTTTGGGGAGGGGCTTAGCTATAGGTCAATTAGTGAAAATAGCCGATCTACAAGCCCACAATGTGTCTGTGATTTCCCATATTTTGAAAATGTTGACCTGTAATGGACATGCCCAAAATAGGGACGACAGGGGTTAGTGTGGTCAAAGGTCATTGTGACAGCAGCACGTTACTGTTGTAAACTTTAGAAAAGAGCAAACTGTTGTAAACAGTAACTTGTCTGGAAACATAGAAACCTTGGTACTAGCAGAAGGACCTTCAAACCGGCACAGAGCAATCTAAAGAAAGTTAATTGCCTCCTTGGAATGTCTTCCAGCTCTCTTCAGCACTAGTCTGTAGCAAAAGAGCGTCCTCTTCATCGGGGTACTAAACAGAAACTTCACTTTGCTAATTGACTTTCTCTGTTCTCTTAAAGGACAATGCTTCTTTATGACTTCCCCTTTATTGTTGATCACGACTTTAAGGAGCCCTTCATAAGGACTGTGCAAGCAGAGCTTTCAACAGAAACCAGGGAAAAGTCTGTGCTGTTGTGAATGATTTCCTGCATCCTTGTGGGCAAAATGCCACGCTTATAGCATGGAACATGGTGGAGGAGGATATTGGCAGAGAGATGTATTATACAGTAGGCTCAACGAAAAGCTAAAAAGCATTTAGCAAAGTACTCTGCCGAGGCAATCAAAAGCTTCTTGTCACATTAAAATGAGCCATAATGGGATAAGAGTGGTGATTTACAGATTTTGTAAATAATAGCAGTGATTTACAGATTGTGGAAATAAGAGCAGGGAGTGATTTACATATTTTAAAAATAAGAGCAGTGATTTACAGTTTTTGGAAGTTACAAAAACATAGAAATGTGATGTACATGCGTACAACATGTAACACAATGTACACACAATGCTGTTTTAGTATGTCACTTTCTGCAAATACACATTATTTCTACCCAGGCTTTACTAGGCAAGAATAAGTGAAACTTCAGTTAACATCCCAAAAATGCAATGTGTCAAACATGGAACATGATATTCGGATGAGGAAAACTCTACAATTA
Source organism: Protomyctophum bolini (assembly GCF_963924005.1). NCBI lineage: Eukaryota > Metazoa > Chordata > Actinopteri > Myctophiformes > Myctophidae > Protomyctophum > Protomyctophum bolini. The sequence goes on along the minus strand of NC_137880.1, from coordinate 10,862,366 downwards.
GTTAATTGAATCAACTTTTTTCCCACACTATGACTTGGCAATGATCCAGTTTAGCTTTAAGGGGCCTCAACCGCTACAGTTCTTTTTTTTCTCTTCCTTTTTTGGGTCATTCGTCTTGGGGTATTCTGTACATTATAGGCCAACCAAGGGCCATCTCTGACAAAAAGCTCATTTCCTGCCAGGTGAGAGTTCCGGAATATTAATCATAATTAAATGACTAGAAAAGGAAGCAAAGTGAGTCGGTTGGCGTGTAAGGTGATGAACTTTCCTTGACACTGCTGCAGGAAGCCAATAACAGCTTCAGTTAAAACCTGCCTTTCCTTCGCTCTCTTCCCCCAGACGGACACCAAATCTCTGGAAGGCAGAGGCCAGGAGGCCGCCAGCTGCTTTTCACTCTTTCATCAGGTGAGAGAGATTGGGTAGTGGGTACTCCCACACAGTAGAGTCACGAAGATGCAGCTTAGAGCAGGAGTCACTTCCTGGTTTTTAAACAGCTGGTGGATGGAAAATGAAGCTCGCGCACGGCTGCAACTTGCAGCATCGTGACTCTACTGTGTGGGAGCACTGATTCAGGCCACATATTTGTATGTTTTGTGTGTGAACCAGTGTTGCCATGTCTGCTAATTATAAGCGACTTTGGTCTTGTTTTTATTAAGTTGCTAAAATGTAGTTGTTTATTTGGGCTTCCTTCCTAAATGTTGTTTAAACCAGTGGTTGTCAAACAATTTCAAGTCAAGGACCACCGAATCAATTTGGTGCCAAGGAGTGGACTCCCATACAAGATTTGTGTTGCTAATATTTGTCACAACTATTACACATTTTCCCACTTTTCCAAGGTTTTCTTTTGTCGATGTTGTTGAAAATAGCAGATCTGCAAGCTCAACGTTGTGAGCTTTTAGAGAGGCTATTTTCAAATAGCCAATAGTACTCATTTGGCCTAGACGATTCTTTTAGGCTTGTTTTCAGAGACCTGGTTGCTTATTTGATTTCTCTCGTGGGCCCTGAGAAGAGTATCGGCTGTAATGGGTTCCACAGTTAATCAATGTGTAGCACTGTTGCCTCAGTGAGAAGGTAGTTTCAAACCCGACTGGGGTCGTACTGCGTGTGGCGAGTTTTCAGTTCTCCCTGCAATCACCTGGATTTCCTAAGGCTGCTTCAGATTCCCCCTTCCCCCACCCACACACACACACACACACACACACACAACAAAAGGAAATCCAAGATAAGGACATAGTCCTGCCAGTGCTCTGAGTCTACAGGCTTCAGAGCTGGAGCTGCTCCCTGGGCACAGCATACTGGTCCTAACAGTTAGGATGGGTTAAATGCAGAGGACGATTTTCCCCACAGGGACAAATGATTGAAGTGAAACTTAACTTAATGAGGAACATTAAGTTACCTAATGGTTGCGAACTTGCGGTCACAGTCCACTTTTGTTTTCCTCTGTGCACTCTGACTGCAGACTCCATCCTCTCTGTTTGGCTGGCAAAAAACAATGTACCCATCTATTTACAATCCTCCCATTCTCTGCAAGACACTCACGTTTTTATCGCCCACTCATCATCATCATCAGCACAATGCTGGACACTTGCCTTCTCTGTCCATTTCAATTGACGGAAATTGGGAATGCAAAACAGGCCACTGGTGAAAGGACAAGTGGCTCCATCAGCCCTCAGGCAAACAATGGCAGTGTTTAGGTCCTACTTCCTCATGACACGCAGCAAAAACAATGAAGCTCTAGAATGACCGAGGCCGTCAGAAACTGCCACCCATCTCAAGAGTACAAGACTTTCACCCCCTGCAATGTTGCTATGATGAGCCGTAGCGACAAATAAACACCTTGAAGTTTAAAATAAATGGTAAATTGGTGCATTTATATAGGGCCTTTATCCAAGATTCACATAGATTGTGCATTACATTCACCCATGCAAGGCACCAACAAGCACATCAGGAGCAATTAGGGGTTCAGAGTCTTGCTCAAGGACACTTCGAAGCCCGGGTTCGAACTGGCAACCTTGCAGTTACTATCCGCCACTCTACTCTACCCCTGAGCCACCGCCGCCCGTGAATGTGAACTTTAACCCATTTTTACATACA